>NW_025777480.1:0-16367 GCF_021130785.1 Homalodisca vitripennis | reverse complement strand
GAACTAACAATTATTCTTAGAAGCTCAACAATAATTTTAAAAATATTAAAAAATGAAACTCGATCTTGTAAATCAACGTATAGCCTCCATTTTCTCAGTTATTGAAGTGCAGAACTTTAATAGTTATTATAACCTTAACCATTATACATTTGTTTATTGGTCCTTCGAACAAGGTGTTTATATCTCTTGCAAGGAGACAATACGGGTATGGATAGAACTTCTTATATCTCCTTAGACTTTCGTCTCGTATACGTAACAAATGTTTTTATACTAGACAAAATCTTACTTTTGGGAGTTCGATTTTGGTTCTTTTTGTCACGTACATGTTGGTATCGGAAAACCAACTCTTTCGATCGTAATACTATGAAATGAATTTAAACTAATATTACTTCACGTACTTGGACTGCTGAAGTAGGAGTAAAGGTGAAGGGGGAACGTTAGCGACTTTGTGTCATCTATTAGAGTTAACTAAATCCTAAGATATTTTGTGCTCTGAACATAGTTGGCACAGTTTAGCGCAATTCCCCATAGGTTGTTTTTGTATTGCTGTGGTATGTATTTATTTTTGATACATTGATAAATCAATTTATAATAACTTAAAACTGGAATAACAAAAACTCTTAGTCTTGGATTTTTATCATCATGATAGTCTTCATAAAGTAAAATCTATTTAGTGTGCTAGTCTTAAAATAATTAAAATTTACCTTATAATTACCAGCCTAGCTGTATATACGGTGTTGTTATCTATATGTAACGACCCGAACACCAATATTAACATATAATTCAAAGAAAAATTATGCTTTATTTGGGTTTTATAAAAAATTTCATGTCATTATAGTAAAATTTAACTAAAGACATAATAATTGTAAAGTGTACAGCACTGTTGAGGAGGTCAGAGTAAGAGCTGCTGACAATGCAGAGTCAGCACCTGCGTGGTTGTTCGCTGGGAAGCTAGTCTAGTTATCAGCGCCTCAGACTCGAGATAGACATGATAACTCCTCTTGTCGCCCTATTATAAAACTTTTGCTAAATTCTTTTCAAAATAATGTAAATTCAATTATCTTTAGTAGTCATTCAGGAAGTGCTCTCCCCGTCTCACATTTTTAACCAATGTAAATTGTGTGGGATATTCTATAAATTAATCTTTAATAAACAGTTGTTTTTAAAATTCAAACGTTGTTGCACAAACTTTTATTTTCTTTTTCCGGAATCATCCGGTGGAGGCAGCGTCGATAACCAATTTAATCCCCAAATCGTTCGGTTCGCGTATTACCAGCGATTTGGTGGCAAGCGCCGGTGTGGATGATCGCGTAACGTTTTGGTGAACAATTTAACTGTACGGTTGATTGTTTCCCGACGCCGAAGTGACCACGCTGTAACATCAAAATTACGTTTAAATCAGTGTAGATCCAGGGTGTCAAGTTATAGTTTTAAAACAGTTCGGAAAAAGTGTTTTCCAAGTTGGATTTTGTTCAAAAATTTTGGTTTGTGGAAAAAGTGCAAACAGGAAGACGAATGGAATTGGATAAAGGAATCTACACGTGAAGACGCCAGAACCGAGCAAAGGACGCCATACTTGCCATCTTCATACACGTCGTCGCCAGCCTAGGAGACGGAAGCCGGAGCAACCAACCAATCATCGTGGGTGACGCTGACAACAAACCAACATCATCTGTCCACTAGCCTATAGCAACCATTGGCAGTCACACGATGGCGGCGCTTTTTGGTGGAGCCTTTGTTCACGTTCAGAAATTATAATTAAATATAATAAAGAAACATTGGCTATACCTTTTAAACTAATTTTACCAAATATTCTATCGTTAATTATATAATAAAATAAGACAATAGAAGTAAGCAGAATGAGAATAAAGGAGCTGTTGGTAAAATAGTGAATGCTGCATTGAATGAAACACATTTTTTTGGCAAATTTTGTGTGATTGATTATTACAGTAACTAAAGTAAATTAAATTGAATTATTTCTAACATGGAGTAACAATGTTGTGTAATTCAATGTCAGGTCGTCACTTCCAGGGGCACCTATTTCTCATTTTAAAATTAAGATAAGAACATTTATTATATATTATTCAGGAAGACATGCCAATGTTTCTAGATAAAAAAATTAATTATTAAATCTTTGTAATGGTAGAAGCACTCTTTAAAACAAGTGTCATAGTTTTGATAAAATTAATATTTTGAGTTTAGATAATTGTTATTGAGTTTATTTATGTTTTAAAATTAATTTGAATTTGAAGTTAGACGCTTATTCCTCAGTGCGTTATTCAAAATCTATACGTCACATTAGTATACTTGTCCTGTGTTAAAATCGATATGGTTAATCGGGTTAAGGTATTGCTAATCTACTAATTAGTTTTATATGATGTATATGGGGTATTATCACTAACATCAATTGATGATTTTGGATTGATTGATCTAGGATAGGTATAGATAGGTTATCGATCATTGATGTGTTATCAGAAAATTTATTTTTATAGAACTTGTTGGGATTTTGAAGAAAAAAAAAATAGTATTATTAGTAATACATTCAGTCGTATATTTTAAATCGAACTATCGTTTAAAATTTTGTAGAGTTTCCTAAATTAAATCTTAGATTATAAAGATCATTATAACAATGATTCAACAATCATGTGGTCTACAGTAACGTTTGAAGGAAAAACATAATTGAATTTCAAGAGGCTTTTGAAAGCAATTTCAACCAAAGTCAGGTCTCTTCAAGACTGCATAGGGACGAAACCATCGCGGGAAATTCTGGTGCTGAACAGAACAGACATGTCACCATCCGCTATGGATATGACAATCGGATGCAGCAAAGCAGGCCATTCATTTGAGCTAGTGTCTAGCATTACTCCCTATGACGGAGAGAGAGACGATCTTCTCATGCCATTCATTGATAGCATTCAATGGCATAGGAGAACTGAGCAATGGGAACGAAAAACACAAACATTATAAGTATTGAAATTAAAGTTAATTGGTAGTGCACTACAGTTTTTCAAAATCAGATGAAAAATGCAAAAACGCCACAACTCTTAAAAAGAAATTAAGTCTGCTCTAAACAGAAAGGTTTGGAGATAGCCTACCAGATCACTATTATTTTGAACAATTAGCTAACATAAGACAAAATAAAGGAAGAGACCATCGAACCAATTTTCTGACAGAGTCAAGAGGAGTCAGTGACAAAACACTGAGAACCACCAATAACGAAGAAGTAAATAGAGTATTAAGAGAAGAAGCTGACCGAAGAACAATGGAAGCCTTTGTCAGAGGACTTTACGGAGAAATTGGC
This sequence comes from Homalodisca vitripennis, assembly GCF_021130785.1. Lineage (NCBI taxonomy): Eukaryota > Metazoa > Arthropoda > Insecta > Hemiptera > Cicadellidae > Homalodisca > Homalodisca vitripennis. The sequence continues at coordinate 13,066 of NW_025777480.1, read as the reverse complement.
AGACAAACAAGGATTAAGTTTCCAAAGAATTTTAGAGAAGCAGTGACTACCGCAATAGCAATAAATAACTTAGAAAAAAGGCCAAATCCATTTGAAGAAAAACCAAGGAAAGTTTTTGGAAACAATTTAACAAGTAAATGCTACAATTGTGGAAAGATAGGACACGTAGCAAAAGACTGTAGATGTAGAAGCTCTACAGACAGGCAGATGAAGGAATGTGGATATTGCCGTAGAAAAGGGCACAGAGAATCAGAATGTAAATCGAAGGCAAACTCCACACGTCCTCACTGCAGCTTCTGCAAGAAGCAAGGTCATACAGCTGATAATTGCTGGGCCAGAACAAAGAACACGGGTAACGAAAGAGGTCAACCTTCAGGAAGCGGATATAGTTCAAGAATACGCTCTACCGTTTAATAATACTGCGGGGAAACACAGAAGCGACCGCTGGCAACCCCGTGAGGAACGTAAATCTGAACCTACACAAGATAAGGTTTGGACAGGGCAGAAGAAAAAACCTAAAATTGCATACATCACTGAGCAGGAAAACAACTATGAACTACTAGCTCATGGAACCATTCGGGAGTGTCAATGGGCCAGTCATAATTGATACTGGGGCACAAATCCTCGATGATAGTGAAAATACGCGTCACCCAAGGAGCTATCTCACCGACTGATGTTCGTGTACATGGCATCACAGGAGCCATAAGGCACAAAACCGTAGGTGTAAAAGTAAAACAGGACTATAAAGCTTGGAGACACAAAAAATGATGTGTTCCGTTCATAAGTAGCAGTCTTGCCTCTGGACGATTATATTGCAGAGTTATAGGTTATGATGTGCTTAGGTGGAATAAGAGCTGTCATTGATTTATGAACGTTATGTCTTAAGTATTGAAGGTTGTTGACGCAGTCGACCTATACGAACGAGACCAATGATTGTGTGTGTGGACGTGGTATAGCCACCAAGCGAACTCAAACCTTCCAAGTAGAAACCGATCGCTCAATTCAACGCGCAAGTGAAGCCTAACGGAAAACGATAACTTGCCTGAAAATCTTCCAGCTCCTGACTGCGCGAACTTACCTCAACATACCTGCCCGTTTCAGAAATGTTAGTACAACTATAATTGGGGAAAAATGTGAAAACAACGAAAGCAAGAAATTGAGAACAAAGTTGTATTTACAGAAACAGCACTCGTAAAAATTCATGGAATTTATGTAGCCAGAAGGTCTAAACTCTAAAGTAAAAGATGGAACTTGTTGGACGAAAGTAGTTAATACAAGCCCAGAAGATTTAAAACAATGTACAAGAACAACTCTGATCTGTAAATTAGAAGAATCCTCATTTATAACCTGAGAATTCAACAGAAACAAAAAGGGCTCAACAACAGTATCCAAAAAAAGCGACGAATTCTAGAAGAAAAAGTAGAAGAAAAGATAGAGCATTTGAGACCAGAAGGAAAAAGCAAAGATTAGAAATGTACTTCATCGGTTTGGATATTTGTTTAGTCTTGGAGGAATTGAAAATTTTAGGATTGCACTGCATATGTTAAGCCACTTATTTAACACAGAGAGACCACCGCTACCATTTAACAAAAGGCCATACAGTGTGCCGCACGCACAGAAACAATAGTGATACAAGATCTGGATAGAGGAACAACTGGGATAAGGGAATCTTAGAACCGAGTGTTATCACCATGGTCAGCACCAGTTGGTCATTGTGCCAAATGAAAATACCTGGTCCAGGATTGGTGTTGTAACTCACAGAATGTGCATCGACTACAGAGATCTGAACTCATTGCACAGTACAAAGAAGTTTATTCCTTTACCAGATAATCACGAAACACTTGACATGCTTGGTGGAAAGTAATTTCTTTTCTGCAATTAGATATGAATTCGGGATTCTTCCAAATTAAAATGCATCCTGACAGCCAAGAGAAAACAGCTTTCAGTTCTCAAACAGGGACATTATGAATATACCAGAATGCCTCCATGGGTCTTATAAACTCACCTGCAGTTTTCCAGAGGTTTAATTGATAACACTTTATCAGGCACATGGAAAGGAAAGTCTTGTTTACCTTACACGGATGACATCTTAGTCTACAGCCCGACAATAGAACAGGCATGCACAAGATTTGGGTGAAGTGCTAGAGAGGTTTAAAGAGGTTAAAAATTAAGTGTTGCAGCTAAAGGAAAGTACTTCAGATGTTACCTTTATGGAAGATCCTTTTTCCTCTTTTACACAGATCACAGTGCGATCAAAATGGTTACTATCATTTAAAAGATCCTTCAAGTAGGGATTAAACAAGAAGGGCTTTGAAAATTAGCTTGAGTATGCTTACAAAAGTTTAACACAAACCACGGGGAGGATGATAAAACAAATATGAGATCAGATTGTCTATGTAGAGTAGAGTAGTATACAAAAACGAGGGGAGAGTGTGATAAAGTTACCTTTATTAGATATAGACGCGATTAAAAGCAGCTCAAAAGACAAGAGATAAAGAATGTCAAAAACTGAAAATGCATGAACATTTCAAAACAAGTCCCCAAGGCAGTATGTGTACTTCAAGAAAGATAGATGTAAAAATTAATTGTAATACCATGAGAATTGAGAGAGAAAGTAATACGACTACAATCTTGTATTTGCCAAACGTGTGGACATGGAGGAATAAAGAAGGACCACATTAAGAATTCAAGGATAAAATTCTACTGGCCAAAAATGTGAGAGAAGATGTAACTGCATTCGTACGATCTTGTGACTCTATGCCAACAGGACGAACAGACTATGGAAAATCAAAAGCACCATTAGGGAAGTTTCAATGAAGTGAGTGAATTTGGTTATAGATTAGCATGCGACATAGTTAGGTTCCATTTACCGTTAACTAGATCAAAATAACAAGTACATATTAAACTGTTAGCGACCCATTTACACAAAGGATTCGGAATATTTATTAGCATTACCAGATCAAAACAGCTGAAACCATAGCACGAGTCATTTGTTCAGTAAGTCATAACGTCTATCGGAGTACCAAAAAGAACTAATTACAGACCAAGGAAAAAATTTCACATCAGAAACTGATTCAGATTGTTTGGCAAGTTACTGGAATAATAAAAAAATTACAGACAAACTGCATTACACACCCTTTGAGTAACGGATCGGGACAGAGAGAGTGCACCGAAACCATCCCCTAAATGACTGGAGACCATCTTTGTCAACAAAATAACCAGTCAGGACTGGGACGAACTGTTACCCATGATCAACATGGGCATACAACAGCCTAGAACACGAGTGTACAGGGTGACACACCTTTTGAAATGGTGTACGGAAAGAAGATGGAAACACCCTTAGAGGCAGATCTCACTATAAATGAGGACACAGATGTCTACTCAGATTCCGTGGAAGATCTACGAACAAGATTAAAAGAGATTCAAGAAATATCGAAACACTGCCAGGAAAAGGCAAGGAAAGCTCCAAAAGAAGCATTACGACAAGACGTCATAAAGAAAGTGAGTATTATGTCGGACCAGTTAGTTGTACCTGCATGTACCACACATAAAAAAAGGGCAGAGTTTAAAAAACTCTCACAGTTATGGAAAGGTCCTCATACAAAATAGTTTAGATATCGTATCTGAGTTAAATGTTAGTTTTAAGAATAAGAGGGAAAAAACGTCAAAGTGCACGTGAATAGAATCAAGCCAGTAGTTGAATCCGAAAAACAAAGAAGAAGAAAGTGGAAGACAACGTAGAAGAATTCCAGGAAAGTGAAGATGAAGAAGCACTACGAGTTCCTAGCACGGAAGCAAGAAGAGGGAATTAGCCTCGAAGAGGAAGCAAGTGATGCCGAAGAGGAGGTTGAAGGATCCAACAGTTCCGAAACGCCAAGCAGCAGAGCAAGATGGACCGAGTGGATTACAATCTGCCCAAGAAAGAAACAATGATAGACCAGTTAGGGATGAGGAGGAAGCCATCCAGACTGGAAGACTCAGAAGTTGAGTTTGTAGAATTGAGCCATACAAGTTGTACTATAATGATGTAGAAGTAAAGTGTTTATATCATGAGAGAAGTAAGAAGAAAGACGAAAAGTTGTTGTGTATTATCGAAATTTCATCTTGTATGTATTACAAACTCTGTAGCGGAATTGCAGTTGGAAAATGATCATGTTGGACAGAAGTGGGAGTGGAAATGTTGAAACGAATGTTGCTGAATGAGTTTGTATGTTGTGTGAGAGAAAACAAAAAAAAGAGTACTCTTGAAGATCAAAATTTGTCTGGGTATATCCACACAAGCACATTGAGATTAATGAGAGTACTAAAACAGAAGGCCAGAAAGAAAAAAAGTTGTAAAGAAGTCGAAAGCGTGAATATATCGAGTTTACTTTAAGAAGAGCAATTGGGTTATATTATAATAAGGAAGAAGTTAGTTAAACAACATTGAATATGCGATAACATAAAATTAAAGGTTAAGATTATGGATGTCAAGTATAACCTTTGTTACAGGACTAATGTTTTTTACGTTGGTCAACGCAGCTGAAAATGAGCCAAGGATGTTGTGTTTAGGTAGCTAGACAGGGGCTCTGTGATATCCGCGAGATGAATGGAGAATCGTTTTAGACTTTGATCTAGTGGAAGTCACCTTGATGATACCTGATACCATTATAATAGAAAGATGTGTAGAATTAGAACAGTTTTAAAAATATCAGTGTGAACGCCTGGGATGTTAGACTTCGGTGTCCGGTGGGGTTGTCTTACACCGTTGGGCTGCATGTGTGAATATATAAGAGTGATGGAAGGAGAATCGAGCAGGACATTTTGGCCACCTGTAGGACATTCTTTGAAATAAGCCGGGACTTATAAATGCTGGAGGTTATGCATTAAAGTGGTTATTTGGTGTACCGACTAGTGAAGTTTTTGAAACATGTAAATACCAAGGTAGACGAACTAAAGTTAATAAGTGGTACAGTTATTGTTAGTTCGAGTCATACACAATTAACTTTGATGAAGAATAGTAATTCTTTGAATTCGTAAGTAACACTAAAGGCTATTCATGAAATAAGGATTAAGTTATCTACTGCCAACGAAAGGTTAAATACATCATTAACGAAATTTAAGTGAACCAGAATATAATTGTATGCATCAGTCCTTAGCAAAAAACATTTGGCAATTAAAACAAGGTTAAGACATTTAGGTCAAAAGTTTGATGAAGCTAAGATAAGAGTAGTAGGTGCTTTAGGCAAGCATTAGAAACTTATTATACTATGGTAAGATAAGCAGTAAATTACTAAATCCACATGATTTTACAAAAGTTTTGAATAAAATTGAGAAGAGTTATAACCATCTCAATTTTGATACTAATTGTTCCTGCTAAATAATGAAGATTATATTTTTTGTGTTTTATGATACTTGTACAGAACAAGCATTTGGCTAACCCAGCTAGCTTTAGATTGATTGTTACAGTACCATTAAGCTCAATTGATAGACAATTTGAAACCTATAAAATCGGATAGAGTGATTCCACTTTATCAACACTGAGGTTTAAGACATAGGTTAGTTTGGAAAATTGAACTTCGAATTACTTGTTTGATATCTAAAGATAGGGCCAGTACTATGTGTACCTCTCACCTCAGATGAATATGGTTTCAATGTAGGCACAGTTATGTTAAATTTTGTCAAAATTCAATAAGTGTATTACACCATGACAGTCGTATGGGTTGCATCTATTTCACTGTTTATGGGATTAAGTTCTGTAACTCAAAAGTGTGTAACAGAGTTCTAAATGAGAACGTTAAAATTCACCGTTTTGGTTACAAAATGGCAATGATTGGATTGATAGTGTTGCAGAACCTTACAAAGTAATATTAAATTGTTGTTCAGAAATATTTAAGATGATACATCTGTAATTTAAAAAAGTAAGTGTATAAAGATTATGTTACGAAAGAAGTTGTTGTTAACACCTTCACGGTATCATTATAACAGATATCAAGGGGTGATATTTTTTGGAAAAAAAGTGGTAAGATATTTTTCGAGGATTAGAGGCTATATAGTTTATAAAAGAGATATTACGCATACTTCCTATACCACGAAATATAAAAAAAATAAAATACATATTGCAGCCCAATGATACCGCTGACTTATATTATTAAAACAATAAAAACTTAACTTTAGAAAACGCTAAAAGATATAAAACAAGAATCTAATTGATGATTTCATTATAGAAATAGGACTAAATTCATTAGTGAGCTAGGATATATGGTAAACAAAACCTGTCGTCATTAATGTAAATAAGAAATTATAATTTTTTATTGTGCCATGTATGTAGTTGTTAGTTGTAAGTTTAAATTGTGTTCTGCTCCGTTGGTTTTTATATGTCATAGGAGTATAAGACGCCTTTGCACGTCCAGTCGGCAGCAAAGACAAACTCAGAGCACATAGCGGCCCATACCAGAGCCCCAACTGACGGTGGAGGGTGTGGAGGAAGGAACTCCACCATTAGCTCAGAGATCTATCACTCGAAGCCTCCTTTGTTCGGATGGAACCTCCCACCCCCTCATGATTAAGTAGTGAACAAAAAACGTGAAAATTTTTAAAAAATTCTTTTAAAATGGACAAATCAAAAGACTCTGACCGGCTTGTGACTCTGAAAAGAAATATTGTATCATTAGTAATAATCCTAAATCTTAATAGTATCACATGATGATTATGTAAACATTAGATTAGTATTATGTATTAATAATTTGGGGAACACTTCAAAGAAATAAAGAAATTTTAAAGTTACAAATAAGTCATTAATATACGAATGTAATAGATTCAAGATGTGCCATCACTTTAATTCCGTATGACCAAACATCTTTTCCAGAGGTTGAGGGTGGTGATGTAAACGACCCGGAACCAATATTAACATTATATTCAAGAAATTATGGCTTTATTTGCTGTTATAAAAAATTTCATTTTGTTCATTTAGTAATATTTAACTAAAGACTCATATTTAATTGTAAAAGTGTACAGCACTGTTGAGGAAGGTCCAGAGTAAGACTGCTGACAAGTGCAGAGTCAGCACCTGCGTGTGCAGGGATGCGAGTCTTGTTCAGGGCCTCAGACTAGTTAGACATGTAACTCTCTGTCCGCCCATTATTATAAAATTTTCCTAAATTCTTTTCAATTAATTGTTATTCACAATACTTTATATCATTCAGAAGTGCTCTCCCTTTCCTTTTTAACCAAGGTAAATTGGTTGTGATTTTTCTATAAAAATTACTCTGTAATAAACAGTGTTTTATAAAATTCAAAAGTTGTTGCACCAAACTTTATTTCTTTTTCCGGAATCCATCCGGTGGTGGCAGCAGATACCAATTAATCCCCAAATCGGTCGCGTTTACATATAGAAGGGAAACAACCATCGCACAGGGTGTATAAGAAGCCACATTACTAAAGCTATATGAGGTCCAAGTCAGAGAATCTTAGTATGGTTACACGAGTATAGTCAATTACCGTTATCCATATTTGGTGATCTCTCAATACAAGAACGAAATTTAATATTTGTTATCCTTCTCCTGTTATAATTGCCCTGTTTAAGATTAATTCATTAGTCTTCGAGAAATCAACGTGATATAACGACAAAGTAAGACCTCAACAGTGAAACTGAAACAATTTGAACATTCTTAGAAACGACGAAACTAAATTGCACAAGTATTCCATAATTAACTCAAAGTTAACTGCATAGAAGAAAACAAATTTTCTTCTATTTTATAAATGTGCACTATATTTATGGCGTGTGTGTGACAGGGTGAATAGCCGCCGTGATATAACCTTGCAGTCTATGATCATATTACTGAAAACGCAATCTTTAAAATAACGTTGCTGTGGTTTAAAAGAAATGCCTATATTACTTTTCGTTAATATAATTTAAACCATTTCATTTCACTAAAATAGAAATTTATTTTGTCATTATTATGTGTCACACTTAATTAGAAAGCTAATTGTAAAATAAATTCTACTACTTTCCTCAGAACCACTAAGAATCTGGGATAACCACTTTTAGGTTCTGGGCTTCGGAATGAAAAGTCGCTATTGGCGATAAGGAAATAACATCCAGCCGGGAAATGGACGGTACAGGTTTGACGATTTAGGGGGGGGGGGGGAGTATTTTTTGAAATCAGTGTTAGATTACCGCGCAGTAACTGAGGGAAAGTTTTCCTTGTTTATAACTCGATTTTCCTCTTAAACGCTCCAATAGGAGTTCTTTGAAACGGTGTCATCGGGCAATCAGACGGTAATGAGGGGATGATGGGAACACAGTTATTCTTTCAATGTCAAATGATAGGGAACATACATTTCATGGTGATGGTCCGAGTGAGCGTTCCTGATCGGGATTAGTAATTGAATGCGTGGTGGTTGGGATTTTAAAAATTTCCATTAAGTAACCACAAGAACTGCTGTGAGAATTTTCCTAGTCTACATCACAGTCAAATAAAATTCCTGTAGAATTATTTTAAAATCTGACATGGAGGAACTTTACAGAATCATTATGCCGGAGATCTAGTTTCTTTGCATATGATGAAAAACTACATTATTGATGATAGAGATAGTATAATTGGTCTTAGTAATGGACCGAATTTAAAATTGGAATTATTATTTTTCGTGCAAGCACAATAAAATCCAATAATAAAATGTGTGTTTTGCTTGTATATGTTTATGATAGATGTTTATTTCATGGGCAAACCTCGAATAAATGGCGTTAATACCACTAAATTTCCTAATACACATTGAGATATAGGTTACAACCTGGAAGTGCCCAGCAGCATACATACATTCAAGTATAAACAGTGCTCACTGCCAGTAAAATACAGTAGCAATACATTACAGTTTTGATCGTACTACCATGGCAGATTATCTATTTGCATTGAATATATTTCTCTCATGGTTAATAAAATAACACGACTATTTCTCTCATTCTTGCTTCCCAAAATGTAGGGAATTTATGGGAATACCAATAAATTTCTTCCATATTTCTTCGTATTTCTTATTTAGTTCTTATTTATTTTTTGATCTTTTTCTGGACTGAAAAAGATCACGGATGGGTGACATCCTGAACATAAAATTCTACCTATTTTGTATGATATTAGGTTTTTATATAGTAACAGATGGCTAACAAACATAGACATGAGATGTTTAAATTTGTGTTTTACATTTATCTGTAGGGTATCTTGCTTGCTCTCTGCGGATGATCGACTAGACCCTAATATTCTGTTGACAAACAATCATGTATAGGACCATACTTTCTTTTTGCTCAGGATGTTTAGTGTATATTATAATGTGGGTACCGCTTACATTTTTAACAGGAAAAAAGTAATATAAAATGATTGTTATATTCTACCATATAGAGAAGTTAAAAAAACATGGGGGAAATGGAAACTTATGGCTTATTTTTACAATAAAAACTGACCAAGCTCAACTGCTGTTATAATTTCATTTTATAGTTATAAAGACTAATTCTTTTTTAAGAATAGCTCCGTAAAATGATTATCCCATCTTCCTATTTTACTGTACTCAATTTATAGGCTACATGTAATGTTAGTGATATAACAAGGTTGATGCTAACATAAAATGGATAATCTTGTTTCAAATTTGTAACTGGCAGAATACTATTCATAACAAACAAATGCACTTCTAAGGGGCTCACGTTTCTACTGCCTAGGCTTAGTTTCTTAAATAAAGTACAAGAGGCCATTATTAGTAATTTTGTTGTAAAGTAAAAAGTGAAAAGATTATTTTCAATAATGTCTACAGTAATAATAATTGTGTTTGGCTGATATAAATATGTGCACAATTATAAATATTTCCTTATCAGTTATCCATGAGTCCTACATATGTTCCAAATGTCTAGTGACTATCTTGCTGGAAATAGCGCTATAATGTAGTGGCGTAACCTCACTGTATTTCTTTTCTGTTTTTTTTAAATATACTAATTAAAAAATACTCTGATTTTTAATATCGGGTACTATTCGTGGTTTATGGATCGTTCGGTGCTAATTTCATATGATTCTTGTTCAATAATATACCGTATCATAACCTTACATTTTTTATCACTTTAGTTTTGTTATCGTTTTGGTTGGCAATACTTGATTATCTATATACAGTTATAATCTAATAGGCCCAAAATAGGAACATGAACGATAACAGTAAGAAACGTGTTGGTCTGTTACTTATATAGTTTTGTATCGGGAAACCTCCGTCATGTGTATTACATCTTTAACGCATAAACTAATGCATAAATTATCTTATCATTAAAAAGACGTGTCATGAAAATATATATATATATATATATATATGAATTTATATATAGAGCCAAACAGGGAAACACTTGCTTTAGCACACAATTTACTTGTTTAAAGACCTCGTTTTCACTACTTATGAGATAATATACCAAGGAGTATGATGTGACATGGTTACCTTGATAGAGATTACTTTACATCGGTATGAGACTATTTTATCTACAAAAACGTATTCTTCAGTTGGTTTCATGTAGAATAAATTCCGAATGTAGACGCTGCATAATCATGATATCTCACACAATTTGTTTTTTATGTTTATTTTACAACACTGCGCAAAAAATATAATTGGTTCTCTTACAATTTAAAAGGTGAATATTAAATAAGGAACTCTAAAAATTTTAATTACGATTATTCTTTAACAAAAAGTTTAGTTATTTAATGGATAATTTAATAAAAAATAAAATTTCAAAATTCGTAGGAATTTAATATCCTAATACAGAAATATTATAAAAAATAATATTTGTATTATTTTTACTCAATTAAAAATTAGGGATTGTAACAATTAGTGTTAGTAAATGTAACACCATTTACTAAAAACATTCAACTTTTCCTATTGCATTAAATTTGGTTAAATCAGTAAGAAAATGTTTAGAAAGATAAGTCAATTTATGATGCTCTCAAAAATTTCGTAGAAAGAAGGGTAAAAGGTAATACATTTTTTTCATTCGGGAAATTAAAATCATATTTTATGTATTTGTATATCAATCCAAGGCACAATTATACACATATGATCAGTTTCGCAAAAACGCCACTTATTTTGGGTAGTAAAAGTGCTTTGTTGGAAATTACTCGAAAATCAGATATATTTAATCATTCCATAATATCCATATGTCCACAATCTTTTTCTTGACATAAACAAAAATCTTTAGTTTCCTTTCTGTTCGGGAACCCAAGAGTTGTGACGTATATAACTTCCTGTATTACATCTCACTACTTCCGGTAATTGCACCACACCAACGTGATTGTGTCTGGGACACGGTTTGAGTGGAACTGTGGTTGTGGTTAACTTACACCTTGTTGGTGTAGAGCCCTGTGTCACTCTTCAGATTTTTGTAGGTCATCTTCTATAGCAAAGAAGATTTTATATTCTTCTTCTTATATAAAAACAGAGCTATATAGTATTGCTCTCTCCGGGATGTGTTTCCATTATTTCATAATATCACATTGTTTATCACATTATATAAAAATAATTAACAATATCTATTACAAATATACAAAAAATTCTAAAATATGTAGTGTTTCGTCTTTGTTGACATACAAAATTAAAAAGTCTTAAGTTTGAAAAAGTATTAGATACAACATAAATATTTATTAATATTTTTATGATGGATATGGTCAAAATATTTTTATTTTACATTTAGGGAGATTATAATATAAGAATATAGGGCTTTCAAGCTGTATTAAGGATCAAATTCATATGATATCTGAATAACTATCCAAGTCTCCTGAAACACACTTTCCGATACTTTTTCTTCCCCGACAAATATTTTGCCAATTCAAACGCATAGATATTTAATAACTTGGAGTATTTTAATTTCTTGGATTGGCGTGCTGGACGCTTTCAGTAGCTTCCTCGCCTGTGAAAGCGGCTCGTTCTTATTAATGGGCTGGTCTCTACTCAGGTTCATGCATTTGGCAGAGAAAGGTGCTCTTTGAAATTGTTACCATCTGCATTTTGAATTTTATCCTCGTAGCGACGGCGAATAAAATTTAACCTCAATTCCTGTTTTCAGCTGTGTATAACATTTATAAGTGTGTTGTTTTAAACCTCCTATATTTATGGAATTTAATTAGGGTGCCTGTTTCCGGTATGATATAAAAATTATAAACGATATCTTTACTAGACGGTTCTTGAAAATGTCAAACTTTTCGAATGAACTGGAGAGAGGAAAAAGGCTCATATGACATATTTCAATGTGTTTCATGGACAGTGAGGTTATGTTTGATTCTGATTGAATTACTCCATACGATAGCCGTATACAGAAATATAGTGGTTCGTACAAGTATGTTTGAAAATGTAATGTTGAATTGCTCGTATTATGTTTGGCTGCCAATTCTAAAATAGAAAAATATCCCTATTCTAGTACGTATAGTAAACAATCTGATTAACCTGACTTTCAGTCAGCTTGCAGTATAATAAGCAGCCAATATTCAGGGATCGAATCAATTCATTACTGTAACGGAGTTTCTATACGATCTGTAACTGCTAGCAAGTCAAAATAGGCTCGGAAAACTGTGGAAGTTAATAAGAACCTGGAAATGTAGATAATATAGTTCTTCAATTAAGAGGAGCCGTTTCATAGTGATAAAAGCTTTTGCATATAAAAGGACTCAGCTTATTACAATGCCACCAAAGAAGGGAGTCCGGAAGTTGTGGGATGCCCGAGTCTGTATCAAGGGCTGTTATGGATGAGGATGACGCAATTCAATGCGACTTTACCTGTAAAACGTTGGTTCCCTATTAAATGTATCGGAATGACATATAAAAGATGAATACAGCAAATACAGTAGCAACAATTAAATGTGGAAGTGGCCATTCTCCAGGTTGGATTGCTCCGCCCTAGCTAAACGCACTCTCCTAGTGATGTATGGGATAAATTGAACACCATGATAGGAAAAATTGATGGTTCTCAACAACAAGGTAGAGTCCCTTCTTGATCTCCCGGTCAAGATAGATGATTATTGAGAGGAAATAAATTGATAGTGTCAAGGTAAAAGCTAGAATGGTATTGGAGGCTACCTAG
>NW_025777479.1:0-157369 GCF_021130785.1 Homalodisca vitripennis | reverse complement strand
AGTTATAATCTCTTGTAAAATAGAAGAAAGCTATGGTGCTAATCTCGTCAACTAATTGTGAATAAAGTAAAAGATATAGACTATAATTCTGCACAAATCTGTACAACAACGTTTTTAGAAATGATTGATTTTACCCAAATTAAACGCAATACGTTATGATTTTTGATCCGAAGTTATCTAACATTCACTAGTTTTAAATTACTTTTAATGTTAACACTACTATATAATGCCTGAAAATGTCTCTAAGACGCATTGAAGTAAATAATTATCCTAGTACACTTTTCATTTGTTATAAACTATGTGAGAATGGACAATAAAACATTTTGGATTTGGTAAAATATGTAATTGTAGACTGCTTCTTTCTGTACATTTATAGTACTGAACGGATTTAAAATTATAATTCTGCTTAAGCATAAAAAATAATTAAATGTTAATCAACATAAGTATCACTACACAGGAAAATAAATTCAATGCAATAGTCCTTAAAAATTAAAATCCTCTTAACTGAGAATGCGTTATAATAACATAGGAATTGTTTCACTGTATTTTTTTAAATTGATTATCGCAAGACTAGAATGTATATAGCTTTGGGTAAAAGGAATAGTTACAGAAAAAACTTTGAATTGTAAATAATTAAGTAAGTCGTCCATAAATCCTTGTCTCGATCCTGGTCTTCGCCATAGTACTCCTGGTGTAGATTTCCCACGCCCTGCGTGTTGAACGTCTTTGTATATTAATCTAAAAAATTTAATAAGACCTAGCCCTTAGCAAGCTTTCGGCAATTGTACTTGTTCCTGGTCGGGCTTCTCTAACCGTGGTGTAAGTTTAAAGAATTTTGTAAATAAAACATATGCATTTATCGAAAGCTTTTGTGATACCTTTCCTTTGTTGTTTTAAATTTGGTTTGCATGTTTAACCTGTTTCTCTTTGTTTCGATTTTTAGCCTTTACTTGATTGTTTACGTCATGATTATTACTAACATTATGAACATGTTATTATTTCATGTTCAAACGAAGTCTTATGCAATAAATATATTTCTATATTTATGGATATTATAAACGTAAAATCAATTTTACTTTAAAGATTAATCTAATCATTCGTACTATAACCTTTTCCAACAATTATCCTACACTGTGTACTGTTTCCATCATTGAGAAATCTTATGCAGGAGATTTTTGCCATGATTAAACTTTAAATATTCCGAGTCACGTTTTAATATATTTGTATTTGTGTAATATGACCTGTAATAATTTTGTGATAAGTTTAAAGACTTTGTAGGTCCTATTTAAGACCTACAAAAAAGTGATAAAATATTCCAACTCACCTATGTTTCTATCAACTGTATACATTAGGTTCAAAATTTATAAGGCCGTTCAATATCTTGCAAATATTAAGTCTATCAGGTACATTTAGAATTAAAAACAGCACAAAGCGCAAATTTAACTGAGAAACATACCGATAGGATTTATTTTGTATAGTAATCATCAATATGTGAGATATGAAAGTAATTAAAAGATCAACAAACATAAATATCTGTTTAATTTCAATCACGTTACTAATTTTCGTAATATATTTGTATATATTATTATTTTTTTATACCCAATAATATAAGCACTGGACTAGTGATTTATGCTGATAAATTGTAGATAAAACCAGGATTTAAAATGCGTACCTTGAATGTCATGAGATAGTGAGAGAAGAAATTGTGATTTATGACAATAAAAATAACTCACTGTAGGTCCTGGTCCTGGTTCTCTCTCTGAGCCTCACGTCGTGTTCCTTGTTCAGTGGTTCTCCGAGGTGCTGTGATTAGATTGACTTTTAAATTTAATACTGAACAGTTAAAAACACTAAATTTTCCAAACATTTCTATTGTTGTTTCCATGGATAGAAGTAATTTAAATGTGGACTGCTGTAGGAGACATAACAGCTGAGTTATATTAATAAAAGTGTCAATATTTCCATTTCCTTAAGGAACGTTCTTATATAGTCAAAACCACAAGATCTCTTTGTATTTATGTTATAGTCTATTAGCCAAACATTTACGTGTAGAAGCTAACAGCTTTGAGTTTTGTTAAAGTGATGAACTTTTCCTGCAAAAATGAAATTGATCTTTATCCAACACTAGCTTTGGTTCGGTAATACAATAAGTAAAAAATCTATGAAGCAATATGTTTATCTAAAATAATTATTTACTATAAACATTTGAATCCAGCTGTCAGAAACGTAAGTCATAGCTATATTACCGTCAGCCAAACATGTAGAAAGACTAAATTAGCCATTTTGAGCCAAATATTTGTACCGATATTGTCAAACATTCCAGTGTTTTGTATTTTTATAAATTGTGACATACGAATCTTTAAACCTGTAAAATACGCTATTGTACTAATCTTTATGTTTCACTCTAACTTTGGTCATTACACTTTCTCACCGTGCCCTAGGCTGACATGCACTAAGGGTTTATATCAATTAATTAGTACTACACACCCTGCAGCAACAAAGGGGACTAGCTGTGGATTTTAAACTTCTATTAACTTCTCGAACATGTTTTTGTACTGTAACTCACTTTAACCCAAATAAGGACTTATAATCTGAAAATTTTTACAGCAGGTATTACTACATGTGCATTAAAGAATATTTTACAACTATGGGGTACCTCTCATTTATTTAAAAAGAACCTCTAAATATAAAAATTAATTCAATTTCCAATATATATATATATATATATATATATATATATATATATATATATATATATATATATATTTATATATAGTTGTAAAAAATTTTATAGCTAATGCATCACTTACGTATGTAGAATTATGAATTTAATTTTATACATTTAAGCCAGTAATGCAGGGTGTAACTCGGAAGTTAAATTAATAAATTCTGCGTCAGTTATTTGAAACTGAGATAAGAACCTTTTACTGTAATTTCTAAATGGTTTTGTAACTTGGGAAGACGATACGACATTATACTGATAACTTTAACGAAAGTTGTTTTCTGGAATGTCATTTTTAGACAGGTTTTCTCTCGCATACGAAACGTATTCGCAGACATATACTTTAATTACACAAATATAATTAATTATAATTGCTTATTGGTTTTGACATCTGTCTGTAAAATATAAGAGAAACAAAATGCTTTTGATACTATTGCAAGTATTAGTTGGCAAACTTGACAATGAATTCGATTAGTAAAGAAAATAATTGACGGAGGTAATTCTTAATTTAATTTTCCGAGAAAAAACTGTAAAATTTCTGTGGGAGCGAAACCACACGTAGGGGAACCCGGGGCGAAATGGGGTAGCGGGGCAGAATGAAGATGTAGATTTTTGAGGTCAAGCACGTGCTTCTACCTAGCGGCAATCACTGTAACTAGATCACGCCACTTCGGCTCGACAACACCGGCAGCCATGTTTAGTTAGTTTCGTTGATGTTTGCGGAGTGAGTGTGCTGATGATAGTTTTCGTGCTTCTGCGTTGCAAATTTGATCGCTATTGGAACCAAGGTAAGGTCAATTTACAGCTTTTAAGCTCAACTATCATTAGTGGATACTTGAAGTACATTTAATTAGCTTATGTTACGTGTAGTAGAATGTTTCTTTACACATCGTTTTTGAGTCACCATACCTCCATAACCTAAAACATATCACTGGGGCGGAACGGGGTGGGGCAGAAACGGGGAAGTACCCCGTTCTGCCCCATACTCATTTTTATTGGTGACCATATTACTTAGGCTATTTTTTATATTTCAGATGGTTCGAGACTATAAAAGAAAAAAACGGATAGACAATCATGGTCCTACGAGTCTATGAATAACGCAGTTGATGCAGTTATTTCCGGCCAATTCGGTTACAAAAAGTCGTCTCAACAGTTCAATGTGCCCCAATCAACTTTGGAAAGATATGTAAAAAAAAGAAAGAAAACCCTGACTATAAAATTAATAAATCAGCAGGAAAATTTCAAAAAGTATTTAGTGATGAGCAGGAAACAAGAGCTAGTAACCTACTTAAAATCTATGGAGGCTAGGTTATTTGGTTTGTCAATGAAAGACTTGCGGGAATTAGCTTATCAATTAGCTGTAAGGAATGGCATTGGCCATAGATTTAATAATCAAACCGCAGGACAAGATTGGGTCTCAGGCTTCCTTAAGAGACATCCTACTTTAACTCTTCGGACACCTGAGTCAACATCTGGTGCACGAGCTATGGGGTTCAACAAAGTGTCTGTTGACAAATTTTTTTTGTTACTCACAAAAGTAGTGGACAAGCACAAACTAACTGCCTCCCAAATATATAACTGCGACGAAACTGGAATTACAGTTAACCCAAAGAGCAATTCAAAAATCATTGCCCTAAAAGGAAAGCGTCAGGTTGGGTTGTTAACTTCGGCAGACAGAGGAGAAACTGTAACTGCCCTCCTTTGCATGTCAGCAAGTGGAGCGTACATGCCTCCTATGCTGATATTTCCTAGGAAAAGAATGCAGCAGGAGTTTGAGATGGGATTGCCTCCTGGGGGTTGGGCAGAGGTACACAGCTCGGGGTGGATTACATTAGATACTTTTTTTTGCATGGTTCAAGACGTTTGTTACATTCTCTAATGCATCTAAAACATCGCCTGTTCTTCTTATCCTTGACGGCCACTCGACACACACTAAAAACCTGAACGTTATTGACTATGCTAGGGACAATGGAGTTTCCATGCTATGTATTCCACCGCATTGCTCCCAGAGGCTTCAGCCTCTTGATGTTGCATTTATGAACCCCTTAAGTCGATACTACAGCGAGGAGCTCCGAAAATGGCTTCCGAGCAATCCAGGAAAAGTGGTAACTTTATTCCAGATATCGACTATTTTTGGGGCAGCCTATATTCAATGCGCCAATATGAGAACTGCCATAAGTGCGTTTAAAGCTACAGGAATATGGCCTACTGATCCCTCCATCTTCAAAGAGGAAGATTTTCTCCCAGCAGACGTAACCGACATTCCTGTTGAAATACCTCCTTCCCAAGAGGCTGTCTTATCACCAGGAGAAGAACTGATCCAAGGAGGCGAAGAACTTATCCAAGGAGGTGAAGATCTTAACCAAGGAGGTAAAGATCTTAACCAAGGAGGTGAAGAACTTATCCAAGAGCCTTCTCCGAACATTCCAGTTAAAAAATGCCAATCAGCAAGCTCAAATGATGTTGATGAAGTTTTTTGCACTGATAAGGAGCAAACACCGGCAAAGAAACCCCGGCTCAATGATGGATTGAGTGTCCCTGGATGCTCTCATTGGGTAGATGGTAACCAGGCCTCTCAATTACGGGAAACATCCAAATTTGTAGTCTCACCCGAAGTTGTGATGCCAATTCCCAAAGTTAAGGCCACCACAAAGAGGTCAAATCGGAAAAAAGGGAAGACTGCGATCTTAACAGAATCGCCATACAAAAGAGAACTTATGGAGGCTATAAATGAAAGGGAAGAAAAAAATCGTATCAAGCAAGAAAAAGCAAGAATGAGGTTGTTTAAGAAGGAGAACAAATCGAAGAGTAAGGAAACTAAAGAAAAAAACCTGAAGAAACTTGAAAAAAAGAAGGAGCAGAAAAATGAAGACAATGATGAGAGTGATGATAATGATGATGCAGACTGTGCCTGTTTGTATTGTAGAGAGTTCTATTCAAAATCAGTAGAAGGGTGGGTATCGTGCTGTAGGTGCAAAAAGTGGGCTCACAATTCATGCGCAGGCATAGACAGTGAGGACGATGAAGCTGTATTGTTATGTGAATTATGTGACGATGAGGACTGAGAATAGGATTTGAAAACAATTGATGTTAGTTTAAGTAGCCATAGGAAAAAAAGCTATGACAAAACACGTTTTAGTAGTTATAATTAACGTATATTACGTTTGGAGGGAAGTTTTTCAAAAATGTTGACATGTATTTAATGACCACCCCATTCTGCCCCGATACCCCGGGCAGAACGGCAAATTGTAATAGGTGTAATTTTCAAAAAAATAAAAAAAATTATTGATGTTTAGTTAAGATATGAATATTTTCTTGTTGTGTGCTAATGTTCAAAAAACATGTATAAAATATTTCAGCCTTTTTAATCAACCCTTTTTACATGAAAAAAATATATATTTACTAAGTACCCGCCATTCCGCCCCGGGTTTCCCCTATCTATACTCTGAGCAGTTGTTGGTCCTATAGTTTCAAGTTGCAGTCCTAAGACACCTTCAGTCTGTAGTGTAATTTTACTACATTACAAACTTAATTTAAAGGCTTGTGTTAATGGAGCTAAACTCGACATACACAGCCCTTCCCACCACATCTGCGTTATGAAAGAATAGGTGGGTTCGCCGTTCTTTTGGATCGTGTCAGTCAACATCGTAATTAGTACTCTCAGTTGTGTACCTGATGACACATGAGGATACAGGGTGCGTTATGAAAGTAATGATCATATTCAGGAAAAAACTGATTTATTCATCCAAATTGTACAAATGGACAAAATACTTCAACATAGCCTCCTCCTGCAATACACCCGCGTAGACAATTGCTTTGAAAGAACCATGGAACCCCTCAACTGGAATGCCTCTCAGGAGCATTATAACTTCAGCATGGATGTTCTCCACCGACTACAATTCCTTTCATCTCAGCTCTCTCTTCAGTCGGTGGTAAAAAAATATCACACGGGCCTATGGGGTTGTAAGAAGGTTGGGGCAGCACGGGATTCTTGTTCTGGGTAGGGTAGATGGTAACGACAAAGGCCGTGTGGCTGTGGGCATTTTTGTAGTGGAGCTTGAAGATGACTTTAACATCAGGCCGGACGCGAGCGATCTCGCGTTTCAGTCTCGATCGCCTCCAGATAAATGACTGCGTTGACAGTAAAGTTTTTCCTGGCGGTACAAAATCAAAATGAACGATACCTCAAACTTCAAAGAAGACTATCAGCATTATTTTCATACTAGACTTGCTCATGTGCACTTTTGTGGGGTTCGGGAGAGTATTGTGTGAGCCACTGGGAGCTCTGCCTTTCGTATTGAAGTATGTACTGATGCTGTTGTGTAACTCACATGTATACCTTAAATGTGTGCTGGGGTGTTTAAGCTGATGCATTAATCTCCAAAACTACTTATTCTAATTCTTGATGAAACAGAAATTAAATTATTATAAGTTACGGAGGGAAATTTTAATGTTTGTTTGTTTGTTTATAGTTTTATTTTTGGAACTAATTAGGCATTCTAAATACTGTAAAATTTTACTTTGCCCGTTATTATCTCTTGTACTGTGAAAGAGAGCTCTAGCGTGAATTTTAGTAACTAATATAATGAGTTAAAACTTGTAGAACACATTATGTCACAATTTTTTGGCACCAAGTTTTTAATTATTGAATTATACCAATAAAACAGAAATGAGTTATTGTTTTTATATGATAAATAAAAATCATTGACTAATTTCAACTCATTACGAAAATTTTCCTTACTATAAATGCTAGAAATATTGCTGGATAAAACGAGTAAGAAAATGTTTCTCATTACCAGCTATATATATTTTTTTGATAAAACTACGTGAAAACGTCCAATATATGTTTTTGGTGCGATGGGTATTAAATAATGTAAACTGATTCTCCCTGTACTCTTTGGGTACTGAGAGGATTAAACGCAGCCCAAATTAGTGTTTTTTACTTAAAACATAACAATAAATTGAATTATGTACTTCTGTTAGCACTAAATATGAACTATTCAGGTAATTTGTGCTGTGAATAATACTCGCTAAAACTAGGATGTAAACTGCTTTGTGTAACGAGAAATAATGAGTAAAAACTATGATTTATATTGAATTGAAGTAACTCATCCTTGTAAGTCCTGGTCCTGGTTCTGCTTCTAGACATCACATCGTGTTCCCGGTGCTACTTCCGGGACTAACTGTGAATTTAACTAAATTTGAAAAATGAAGCAACATAACACCTTTTTTTAAAAAAAAACATTAAATTATAAATGCCATTTTGTTTCCATGGATATAAAGTAATATTTTGTGTAAAATTCTGCTTACGTTTTAGCTGTCCCTTATATTGCTGACGTCACGACTATTAATAACCCTAAACAGAACGCTCGTTATCTGATTATCCAATTAGGAAAATTTTAATGTGACAAAAGTGTGAATAAAACATTAAAAAGTGTTTAAAGAGATAGTGCCATGTCTAAACTTATGATATTTGTGCTACATTATTAGTTTTTAGATACAATATCCAGGGAGAGAATTCTAAATGAAATTTTATACTACAGCTATTTAGTCTACAATAGTGTGGTTTTAAATTTCTAAACAATAATATAACAAATAACATAAATACAATGCATCTATAATGATATTTAAGTTTATTTTATAAATCCCAAATTTTTACATTTATAATAATCACGCTAACCTCATTGTGCATATTTTAACTAAATTTGATACTTTTATTAATTTGATACTAAGAAAACTTACAGCAATTTGTATTTTAAAGTATTCCCTAAACATTTTGATGAAACTAACTTAAAAGAAAAAAAAACAAACATACAAAAAAACAAATATTTCACCTCTAACAGTGTCACAGTAAAAAATTTATTCCAGAATTTTATATTTTCATGAATAAGTATCATATGTCGTAGTAAGGGAAAATCGTAATGACAAGTACGATATGCTAATTTATACTCGTATGGATGGCAGCAATAACATATTAAACCAATTTGTATATTCTGCTATCTTATAATATACTTATTTTTAGCTTGTGAGCCCTTTCCCAAAACGTTAAAATGTCTCAATAGGCAACAAAGTCACATTGTGGGACAATCCTGTACGTCGATTTATCATCATGCGATAGCTATTAATTCATTATAAATTAATAAAGTCATAGTGGGTCAAAAATAAATATAATACCTCACAGTAGAATTTAGACACCGGAGAGATTATTATTTACTTATTACGTAAGCATCTGAGGTAACAAAGGCTTATTGTGAGAGAATCCTATTCATTGTTTTATCGTCGTACGATATTAATGAATTCCTTACGAAACCTTCAAAGTATCGAAGCTCATAAATGAGCATGATATCTAAAAATAATATTTAAGACAATCTCGTTAAGTTATTCCTTGGTGTAACATTATAAGCTAAATTATCTAATTATATTATTAAAGTAGGTGCAATTTATCAATTCAGTACATAATTGAATGAAATAATTAGAGGATTTTTTTCCTTTATTAAAGTTATTAAAAAATATATAAACAAGACTGTGTATCATGCACACACGAGACAAGTGCACATTAACGCCATATATGGTTAATAGAACAGCATATATAGTAGAGTGATAAATATGGTAGCATTTATGGGTACATCTATGAGCACAATAAACTACACAATATATTTATTATCTAAAACAGTGGCACGATCTAATCGTTAAGAATTCATTAGCCCTAATAATAAATTAAATACACAAGTGTACTCGCTGAGCGAGATTTTCAATCTTTGTACATCTGTATTTATTCTACTTCTACCTAATAAATCAACGTTAAGAATTTAGATACTTCATAAACGACTAAAGTGTAGTGTTCCTTTTAGGTTGGAAATCAATTGTGAACTGAAATGTTCTAATCTATACTTTTGTCAAAAAATATATATTTTTTGGGTGTTAAAACACGACTAAAAAGTAACTATTAAAACCTTCCAACAATATTTTGCAATGTAATTAGATTTTATGTCAACATTCGAAACCATTTTTCGTAAACTAATTATGGTTTCAGTAAATCGAAGGAAATTCGTTGAACTATGTGTTCTGGACTCATGTGTAATACACAATATACTTGATTCAGCATTGTAATTTTACAGCTCATTCATAACGTAAGGTTGGATATGAGTGAGTAAACATATGTAACTATATTGAAGTGAGTAAACAATCCTCTTGGTGATAAACTGAATATTGCAATTCTCAACCGAGCAAAATTAAGACAACCATCTAAGCCAGTAACCGGGTCAGTTAGGTTACCTCCGGTTATTGCGAGACAGATTGTCCTTAGGATGCAGGCCAGTCTTCCTAAGGATAAGTATTTAACCAACAGACAACAGCCCAAAAGTTAGTACTGTCTGATCCCGGAGATATAAAGCCACTACAATAGCTCAGGCTGAAAATCACAAGACTCTCAGATCGGAAGCCTGAACTGCATTAGTAACCATATTCCCTTGCAACGAACCTCTCCAGTTGTGGTCCTCAATTCAGTCACCTGTCAAAAACAACATTTAGAACTTTACTTGAGACATCAACTCGATAGTAGAGCTTCCTCGGCAAGAAGGAACGATGGCTCCAAAATGATGCCCTCCTCCAAAGTTGACAAGGGCATCCTGGGCCGGGTTATAACAATACAATCCTATCACACCAGTTCACTGCTCCTTTTAGGGTTGTATTAAGGTTATTAGACGTGACTTAGGTTTTAAATTTACCAGTCAATGTCATCTCATCTGCATATACCTGTGCGAAAAGACCTCTACTGTTACAGACCTAAACATGTCGTCCATAACAAGGAGAAAGGACGCCATCCTGAAGAGATCCTTAAGTGGTTCTTTCACTGACCTTTCACCCCAAATAGTGGGTTTAACTTTTATAAATTATTAGTAGGAATTTAAGATCCACAAATGTCTTTAATAACATTTTAGTTATTTAGTTTTGGAAATAGAGTCTGGAAAAAGTGAAATAAACAATTTACAGTAAGGTGTCAATTAGATTCCAGACATTTTTAATCAGTTTCTTGGTAAAAAGGATATTAAATTTACCTATTTTTTATTGCTCAAAAGTTCTTTTGGAATTTAAACCATGCTGAGAATGGTTTTCATTATTAGATCAAAAAACCTAGAGCGGTTTTTATGGTTTAAGGGAGATTTTGTAAAATATATAGTCAGAACGGTCATTTTATTCAACTCAATTGCTTCAAGGAATTAAAACTATCAACACTAACAGAAGTAACACGTATGGAAAGGTTTAGAACTAATAATCACTTATTCTGCCCATTAATAAGACGGCTTTTATTCTGATGTGATTAAAATGTTAGTCTCAGAACTAAAAGAAGTAATAGGCGACGTATAATATATAATAAATGAATGAAAAGTATAACTCGCTGGAAAGTTTTAACATTTATTGATACTGGTAAGAAATTCACGTTATAAAGAAGCTGTGTACTGGAGTCTTTCTGGTAATGCTGTACTTTACGAGGGTGTCATTTCAATTTAGACGTTCAGCAGACGCATTTGTATACGAATGATTTATTCTAGTTTACCACGACACAAAAGTTCACTTATTATTAGAGATAGAAAGAATACCATTAGAAGATGGGAATAATATCTAATTACGAATTTTTATTACTGCATCATTTTAATTTGCAATGTCTTATCTCTTGTAATGTGAATGCGTGCTCTGGTGAATGTTTACGTAACTAACGGAATGAGTTAGGAATTTTAGACTATAAGACTTCTTTAAAATGATTTGAAACCGTATTTAAAATTATTGAGGTTTAAACATTAAACGTGGTGTAGTTGTGTATTTATAATTGTTAGACAGGTAATGTACATTAATTTAAACTATACTTAATATTTAGCCTAACAAAAAAAGTCGAAAAAGTTGCACAAAGACGTATTTTGGTACATTCTTCTCATAAAATATTAAATATTGGTCATCAACTATGGAAAGCAGTTCAAATCTGGTGTGACGCTCAGAATTTGGAAAATGATTGAACCCGATTCTCCCTGCACGCTTAGATTACAGAGAGGATTAAAACAGCCCAAACACAAGTTTAGTAGCTTTCTATAAAGAAAATCCGTGAAAGTCTTTGAAAAATAAAAGTAATTTAACGAAATAATACATTATATTTGAAAATTATATTTGCTTTGGAATCCGGTCTTCGTTTTATATAAACTGTTCATGTGTTTTGTTTTATATTTAATAGTCACTAAAACTAAAATGTAAATTGTTTTGGGTATCAAGAGTCATTATTGGGAGAAATTGTAATTTTACTCAATAATAGAAGTAACTCATCCTTGTAAGTCCTGGTCTTCGTCCAGCTTCTGACCATCACATTGTACTGCATGTGGTGATTTTCTAACGTGCTGCAAGTTTTACGACTATGAAAATGCTGACACATACTCGTAATACTATTTATTGATCAAAAGCATTAAAATATCAGACCTTTGTTGTTTCTATAAATATAAAATAATGTTTCTAATGTTTCAGTGGAAACTGTTAATTATATTTCATATGGGTGTCTCATTCTTTTATCTTTTGGCGTCTTTTTATGTCAAGGATACTACTAAAAAGAAATTATTATTTTCTACTTGTCTAATCTCCCATACACATACATCATATATAGAAACCATATATGTCATAAGTTATTTACTATGATATAATTTCATCATGGTATTTTTGAATGGTTACTTTGTAAATATCCCTCTGCACATTACCTTTTAGGCGAAAGATTACTTATGTATTCAGAGTGAAAACAAAATATACGCTTTGATAAAGTCAGGTACAGTTATTTTTGAGGTTGAGTGGTAGATGTTCCCATAACTTTGTGGATCATTTGTAGAGCAGGGAATTTTTAATTTTTCTGGAGCTTACGTAGAACGAGGGCACTTTTCATCTAGGATGTATAATTGTGGGGAAAAGCGGGAACGAAGTAAAAATATTTTATAGTAATGGAGCATCCATATAATAAGGTCTCTTTTTTTCTTCTTAGTCTGTAAAATAAAAGGGCGGTCGATTTTTTATGCTTTGAAGCATTGAGAATAAAAAGGCAACCAGATTTTAACTTCGTTAGTCTCAAAATCATGTCGAGGCATTCAGGTAGAGCCTCCTTGAATGTTCAAAACATTTGACCACAATGTAAATGATAAACCACTCTACAAGGTAGTGAAATAGAAGCAGATAGTTTTTCCTTCTGTTCCCTTAATAATCTACAAAGCGGATCATCTCTAAATATGCTGATTCTATGGATATGTTCTTATTCATGACGGAAATCCCGTGATTTTGCATAGCCTTGTACGAAGAGACCACTTATGCTCAATGACTTTAGCAGGTCGTCCAAAATAAGATTTAAAGAGATTATAAGTAAAGCTATACTTATCGTAGCCCCAAAAGAGTAGTTTTAACCATTAACTAGTATTTTAGGACAATATCAACTCTGACAAATCTTACTCAGTATAATAAAAGTAATCCATGTACTTATTGGTAGCCTGATAATTGGTAGTCTTAAAAAGGAAGAGAATACACTACTGCAGGTGTCGAAACAGACTGTTTTCAGAGAAATCAAACACTAGCTCCTTGGAAAAACAAAATGTTGCAGTTTAGTACAAACAAGCTAATTTTGTGGCTGTTCTGAAACATGGTGTGAATTATCCTTATATTTGGATGGTTGTGAGAGTTTTCGCTTTCGTAAGAGGAAGGTTTAAAAGATAATAGTATTAAATATGTCAAGGATCATTTAAATTATCGTTTTAACAACCTTCAACTTTCAAGAAGGTAACGGATTTTATTTATACTTGTTTACCCCTTTGTTGGATTTTCTATATCGGAAATTTGATAAAGAAAACTTTAATGGTTAACCTAAAACTAATGGGAGGTTATTTGTTCATTAACTCAAAATATGTAATAAATAAAAAAAATTCCTTTGGTTATTTTTATGATTTAATAACAATCCTATTCAATTGAAATGACTTGCTAACAACGTTATGAAAGTAGTTTAATCCAACAATGTTCCCTCTCGATTTAACGTTCAGCTTGACGTATTATTCTCCACATTGACTCATTTTATTTTATTATGAAAAAAGATTATATTACTTGTTATTACTTAAATAAGAATTAAATAGTGATACGGGATATAACAATGCATTTCTATTACTATATATCTTCGAATCCCCATCCTTTATTTGATGTAATGTACAAAAGAGATCTGGTGTTAATTTAAGAAACTATCTAAATAATTTAACAATTTTAGACCATATTTATTTTTTTAACTCAACAAAATATGTTTTTAAACGTATTTACTTTAAATAATCAAACATAATTTATTAAGGCATTTTAATTATTGTCAGCTAACATAAACCTAATTCAACTCATTTTAATAATTAGCCCATTTAAACATGCCAAAAATATTGTTCTAAGACATAGTTTAGGAAGTCCATCTTTTAAGCACACTCCTTATCAGAAAGGAAAAAATAGTTTATAAATTACCGAAATTATAAAAAAAAAACTAATTATTTTAGTGTTTTTGTTCAGATTATTAGACTATAAAACTAGGATTTAAACTGCTTTGTGTATCAAGAGATAGAGGAAACAACAATATCTAAATGATAAAAGTAACTCATACATGCGTTTCCTGATCCTCTCCCTGGTCCTGCTTCTGGCCATTACATCGTGTTCCTGGTGGTGCTTCACTGATGTGCTGCTAGTTGAAAATATTTTGGAAATGCTACAAAATGAAACTTTTAACTTAAATATAAACATGTAAAAACCTGTATCCTTTTCTGTTTCTTTGGATATTAAATCATTTAAAGTACACAGTGTTGTTTACGAGTGTGGTTTTATAATATTTGTCTTTGTTTATTTTTCATCACAACTACAGTTAGTCCAAATTCTATCTATCTTGTTGTACATACATACATACATATATTTTAAATTTTCATAAGATATGAATACAACAAAGAGTAACAAGAGAAACTTTCCATTAGTCCTTGGTAAACATCTCTTGAGGGCATAATGTAAGAGGGGAAAAAATTACTTATGTAATCAGATATAAAACACCAGGAAACGCTTGACTTAGAAACACTTAAAATATTTATTCCATAAGGGTATATAATTTATAATTAAAGTTGCATATAGTTTAAATAAAATGTTTAAGATTCAAGCTGCTATTTCTAAGTTGTAATTTATGTGTTAAAATACTATAGTTGAGATACAGTACAGGGGAAAATTTTTTGCTGTAAATCCTAACTCAACTAAAAAATTTTATATGTTTTTTTACAAGTAATTTGAAAAATAACACATGTAGAATTATGAAAGAAATAATTTATTAATTGTTTCTACATAGATTAGAGCAAGTTCTATGAAAGTGCATGTCCTACATGGCATTCGACATTGCGTTATGGATACCTAATACTTAACCCAGACACAAAAAATGTATCTTTTGTCAGCTGGGAATGTAAAAATTTCTGCAAGATATCTCAACATTGAAATAGGCTTTAAATTTTGCATGCAATTTTAGCGAAGCCTGTTACGTGACACGTGGTGTGGTATAATCTTACCTTGTTTGTAAGCCATTTTGGAATATCACTTGTTCAATGCCGGGATGTTCTCTGAGAATATCAACGCAGAAAACTGTTCTTGTAGTAGACAGTTTTATGTGGGCAGTCTCTTTCATTAGATACATGTTCAATGCAATTAATTTGGAATAAAACGTATTGCAAAGGATACGGATTCCTCAAACAGAAGAATACAGTAATACAGTAGATGCTGGTCACAAACTTTAGAAGCAAAAAAAAACCAAATTTCGGGTTTGAAATCTAAATATCACCTTTTCTTCTCCCTTATAATAATTTTTTAATCCCACGGAATTGTACATATAAATATTTGCTTAAAAACTAAACACCTTAATTACTTACTTAGAATACCAAATAAGCCAATAAAATTTTTAATTCACAAGTGGCTTCTATATAGTTCATTAATACTGAAAATTTACATTATTAACGAAGATACCTACTAAAATTAAAATTTTTTAATTCTGCAGAGTACTAACTCATTTTAGATGTTCTGCTGACGCTTTTTTCCATCAAAATAACTCACTCTACCTTGTAATGAAATAAAAATTATTCTATTGTTTATTACAATCGAAAATATACTTTTAAGTGATGTGGGAAAATATTAAGATATTTATATGGTTTTAAATAATAATATCTGTTTTATATTTCTTGTACTCTTACAGCGAACTTTAGCGTTAAATGCATAACTAAGTAAAGAACTAGAACATTATAGACCATATTAATCTTGAACACAATTAAAAATAATTATTAAACATAATAAACAAAAATAATTTGGTTTGGAATATTATTCTTAGACGGTTAGTATAAACAGTTTTTAACTCAAGTTCAATATTTATGCGTCCACATATGTTCTATAAAAATTATTTTCGATATAGTTTAGGAAACTCATATTAAACTATAAATCTTTTTAGCAAATATGTATGAAAAATACAAAGTGGGGCGGGAAAGTGGGAGATTTTTTTTCATAAAATTCTGATTCGATTCTTTTTATAGACTTTGATACAGACAGAATTAACAGCCCAAAACACAAGTATTACCATAAAAAGTATAAACATAATGCATTGGTTAGGTATATTAATCTTTTAGAAACGAGAAAACTACGAAATTAAAATGTATTCAAATATAAAATTATATTTACTCATTATCATAGAAATGTACTGTTCCAGTGTTTTTTGCTGTGATTAATAGTCGCTAAAACTAGGATGTAAACTGCTTTGGGTACGAGACATACTGTAAGGAGAACATTAGACCTATGAATAATAAAACGAACTCATCCATGTAAGTTCTGGACCTGGTTTTGGCCATCGCATCTTATTTTGCTGATTTTTCTCTTAAGTGCTGAGTGTTAAATGAATTATGAACAAATGTGTCCATCGTGAAAGATCTCGTGTATATTATATTCATTAATGATACAACTGCACATAAGAGGCTTAAGGAAAACGTTATTTCAATAAAGTATAGAGTGTAGATCATTAAACATTTATATCATCAGAAACTGTATATGAAAATGTAAAATTTAAATTGTTGTCGATCGTAAAACATTTATTATTGCTATAAAATGCTTAAGATAGTTTTATTAAATTATCATAATTTATTTTGTCTGTTATAGTAATTCGGTACCGGGTACACATTTTCTAGTTAATTACAAATCGGATTTTAAGGGAAAGAGAACGGTTAGCTTAAACCCCTTGCATATAAATATTATATACATGTCCAAAACTTAAAATGAGGTACTTAATTAAGGGAGTAGAAGTAATAAAAATATTAAACATTATAAATGCTGGATTAGGGAATAAAAACTTTAAAGCTGGATGTTTTATGGTAAAATCCGCAATTATGCATGCAATTATTTACAAAAATATCATATAACATGTACAGCTACCAGGACCGTATAAAAAGTAAATAATTTTAATTTAAAAACCAGTTAGAAAATTGTAACTTTGACTAAACTTAGTCTCTAGAAGTTTATCTTGTATTATAATAACATACTGAGAACTGCTCACACCTTCAGACTGTTTAACATGGAATTTCATTCCGTAAGATGGAAATATACTAAAGTTTTGATCAATACAGTTATTACAGTTTCTATATAATAAGCTGTATTAATTATGTCTGGGATCCTGTACAGTACTGCAATGTGTTAATAGCTCTAATATTTTAACAACATTCTGCGTCTTAAATAAACTAGTTTACGGTATTAGTGAATTTTTAAACTCAGATATTTAGAAACCTCAATGGTTGGCTTAAAACCAAACACATATATTGTGAAACTATGAAAATGTTTGAGTTAAATTTCAAAAAAGTATAATCTCTTCTGTATAGTGGAGGCTAGTTTAAGAAAACTTGTAGAGTGTGAAAACAGCGTTCCCGTACCTGTACTCGAACTCGGGCTCTACAGTTGATAAGCTGAGACAGTAATTAATTAGCTATCATGATGGCAGACTATGTCTGATAACTATTTCTTCAGCTAGTGTCCTTTAAATGTGAAAGTACAGCTGTTTTATTATTTCTCACGATAGCACATTTTATAGTCGAGAAACGGAAATTTAAAATTAGTCAAAGCGACAAGGTTTATTATTAAACCTTCAATGGAGTCCAGTGAGTCATTAAATGCATGAAACTCTACCTCTTCAATTGTTGTGCAATAAAAAAGATCTCTGGTGTAAATTTCAATATTGATTTAACAGAAGTGAGGCCTGTAGAATAAGGCTCTTTGCTAAAGTGTGTTTTACATCGAACTTTAACAATTTAATTTAAATTAATTGTCAACATTTATATTATGAAAATTTTAAAAATATGGCTGTTAGACATAAGTAACAAGTATTGATTTAAACTCTTTTTTATAACTATTTAGAAACCCGTCTTATTACCTTCACCATAACAAAATTTTTCTGAAGGTCTCAGCCCAAAATACAAGTTTGTCAACATCTATCTCATAATACAAATAAATTTAATTTTAAAGTATAATAATCTTTACAAAATAAGTATGGAGTCCAAATTCAGCATTCAGCAAATATAAAAAGCCTGTTTAAATTTTAATGTAGTGGTTGGTGCTGTGATTTATACCGCGACTACGACACCAACCACTAGGATGTATACTGCTTAGAGTAGCAGGAGATAGAAAAAGCGGAACGAGTTATTACTTAATAATAAAGAAACTTATCCAAGTAGGTCCTAGTCCTGGTCCTGCTTCTCGACATCGCATCCTGTTCCTGGCGGTGGTTCTCCGGCTCACTGAGAGTTAAACTACTTTTGAAGAACACATACAAAATTACCATCTAACAAAATTTAAATACTTCGTATGTTTCTCTGTCGTTTCCATGGAAATCTATAATTGTAATAACCATTAATGTTGAGTATGTTTTACCTGTTTTAACAGATGAAGAGCTTTCTGCACCAGTCAAGGTGTGATATCTGAAAATGGTTGAGAGCTTTTATAAGCCACGGGATCCTAGAGGTTAAGAGGTAATAGAGGTCATAGCTTCAGATAATATGGTATATAGAGTATGGGGAGATAATAGAGTGTATATAGTGGGACAACTTTATATCAGTCTTAAATTTCCCCAAATCGTGGCTTTCATAAGTAAGAGCTTTCTGAGCCTACGAGTTTTAACATCATAGCTTGACCAATAAGCTGGTCCTTTTAAATCTTAGAGTCCTTCATAAATAATATGGTTCCAGAGGCTTGTATAATGTATATCCTATTGGCCAAATGTAATATTAGATGCTTGTGGCGATGCAAGAGCTCCAGTGATCAGTTTGTTCCAGAAGCTGAGAATTCTAGTTAAGGGAAGCTTTCTGAGGCTAAGATAGTCACAAAGGTTCAGAGTGTACGAAGATCATGTCATTCAAAAGAAAATAACTCCCAGCGTGAGATCGTACAGTGTTTAGGATATAACAGAGAAAAGATGGTGATAACGATGGAAGTTTCTAGAAACATGGAGACGGAGGATTTAGTTAACTTTCGCAGATACCCCCCTATTCAATTGTTATAATAACTACATGATATTTATATGTTGTCAATTATAACTTTGTTTTTAATCCAATAATCATGAGTAATTTTCTCATGACATGACACCATTTGTTTCACTGGCTGGAGGTCTAATATTTTGATTAATTTATAACCACTCCATCTTAGTTGTGTTATACGTTATCTACTATAAAACTATTATTTTATATTATAAAAGGTTTAACTACTTCATCTTACAACTAATAAGCAGGTTCGCCTAGTTAAGGATTGCTGTCAAAGTTACTGTAACACCCTTAACACAAGACCGCTACTGAGTATCCTCGTGTAAAAGCGCATCACGTGACGTGAGGTTTTCAATTAGTCTAACTTAAAATACTATATCCAGTTTTGTTTCCAAAATCATTATGTATGTAAATGTCGACGTTCTATAAAATTATCTCAAAGAATGAATTATTCAGTCATAACACAGGAGGTGAGAGCTAAACTGCATTGTATACTTACACAATCTGATTTGTATTAAAATTAATAGTAAAATTTCCTCTAATACAGAAATTAAACAACGTATTCAATAGTTCTTATGGAGGTCTAAAGGGTTTAAAACACGGAATGAATTTTTTCACACATTGTATTTTTAGTTTGACACATTTAAAAATCAACCCTGACACGAAAATAAATGTTATATCCGCACCAGCTAACTATAGTATACAATGAGAGCATTCAATACATTTATCTAGTTGTATAACGGTGAATTGTCCATTTTTTCTAATGGTTAGTTTAAAGTGTTTCAAGGCAGGAAAAATGTATCTGAAAAAACATTATCGTGTCATATATTTAACATTTTTCACACACTTACACCAAACATAGGCTGTCAACGAATTTCTTCTTAGAAAAATCCATAATTTTTTCAAGGAAACCAGGTTAAGTGGGTATACAGTGCAAGTTTAATCTGACCTCCAAGTATATCAATAATATATTTGTATTAGATTTACAATTTTTATTCACCTGGAACACGTGCCTAGTAATAAATTAACTCTTACGCTAACATTGGCAACAAAAAATATATATTTGCAAAAAAATAGTTCTTTTATTTTTTCTTATTAATATCATGTTTACGTACACTTGTAAAAGCACAGTTAGTTCTATATTAATATTCAAATGACCTGCAAATCGATTTTAATTGCTGCAGTTGTAAAATTCTGCCACAGTGTAAAAATATACGAAGGTAGAGCCATCATCAAGTCTTACACATCAGCTCAACCGTATAATCCCAACCCTGCGAGCAGCAAATACTCTACCGAGCGTTAATAAGAGTATTATCGAACTGTTACGTCCACGGATACTAGACTGTGGTTACGTCTAATGCCGTTTTAGTTTAATCTATTTTAAAATTTATAAATTTTCTGTTTATTTTTCAACAGAGATATTTTAAATTATCAGTATTGAAGGGAATTGGGGATCTGAAGGCTTTATTTCAACGTACAAAAAGGCCAATTTCACGTTTCATAGTGTCCAGGAAATATAGATTGTAATTTTCAAATTGTTCGCCCTTAATTACCTGTTATTTCCATATCAACCGAGATCTAACAATTCTCTAAAATGTAACATAATCTCTGCGAACTCTTAGAAATGTTTTTTTTATTTGACACTTTTTAATTACTTATAATAATGGCACCTTTGATTAAGCAGTAAAACTATGTAAGAATATCGGATCACGACATAGTAAACTTTAGAATTTTATCTCGTTGTCATATGTCTTCTGCATCAAAAATAACTTTTAAAAACATTTATAGATTTGTTCAACTTTACTCAACAGTACAGGCTACCAGTTCTGTTTTGACGTACAGAGTTTTCAATGATAATTAACTGCTATTTAAATGAATTGCCAAAATGTCAATCATTTTCGTCTGAAAAGTGTTTATCCTGTCTGAGATAAAAAAAGTTCAGCATCCAATTAGTGGTAAAACATTTCAACGCTTGTTATTTTGAAACACGATACATTGCTTTTATTTACAAACATTAATACTAGAGTTCAAAGTGTAGTTATAAACTATTGTTGTTTACATCAATATGCAAGTTTCTTCTGCATTCAAATGCCTTGTTGAGAAAAAGTAACTAGTTTTTTTGATGAATTGTTTCATTTTTAGAGATGAAACATCCTACTAGCGTAACAGATAGATTAATATTCAATGGAAACGCGTAATACAAGGAAAGTGTAATTTTATATATAAAAGTAATTGGTTTGTTACATAACTTACCTATTATGAAGATTACGTATCACTGCTTCGACGATAGTGAGAGGTTGAAGTTCATTATAAGTGACTTTACGAAATTATACTTGACTATATTATTGTTCAACGACGATATCAGTAATACGATCTGAATGTCCTAGTTACGCTCTTTTTTAAAAGCGCAATGTACCTATAAATGAGGTAATTTTTATCATTCGCCACAACTCAAAAGTGTTTTAGTACGAGTTATCTTATTTTCTAGCTTTTAAATTCGGCATTACCCATTCAGAATGTGTTTTATTTTTAAAACTTTTTACGTAATATTTTTAAAATATTTATGTCTTTATGTATTTCATTAAAAGATTCAAAGTGTCTATGTATTCAAAATTCTATATGTACTCACTCATAATCATCCTTAGAGTCAGTGCTGTTTGCATGAACAAGACTTTTGGGTACGTTGGAATCCTTATTTTCGAAATAATTTTGTCTTGTTATGGCACAGATAATAAATTTCCAAAAACTCCCTCATAAGCAAACCTTGTTTGCACTCTAGTACGGTTCTCTAAAGGGCCTTTGCTAACGAATACATAAGGGCGTTGACCCCCTTGCTTGTTTAGACTGAGAGAGAGACTTTACTATAATAGGAGATAACACCTTACTCCAATCCAAGATTGCTCAGCAATATTGTCCCATTATCATTTATTTATATCAACATAAACGTTTATCTACACTAGGAGTGTGTCCCAACTATCTATGATATGAATTAAGTTATTAGAAGATGTTGATGCCTGAATGTATCCTATTTAAATCTTTCACTGAAACTATAAGAGCTCTTGAGCATGAAAAGTTGTTAAATAAGGCTAGACTATCAGATGTTCATCATATTTGAGTCTCCATTATCACTGCAGGAAATGTCCATCACCGTAAAACACTCATTAACAAGTACCAGACTCAGGAGACATCAGGACACATCTCAGTTAGATCTGGTGGTGCTAGCAATAATCTAGCAGGAGCACTGACGAGCGGCTTGTTTGTCTTGATCCTTACCGGACAGCTTTAGTAATTACACTCAAAGATATTGGGCCTGGGATTAGGGGCAATACTATGGATAATTTATTTATTTTTTTCTTCAACAATTGTTATATATTTTAGTAATTCCTACTTTGTGATCAAATAATATAGTAAGTAAAATATTGATAATTTAAAAGTGTGATTATTATTCCAAAAACAAATTGGCATAATAGAAAGTATAGTTCATGTATTTTCTAATTTTACTTTTTAATTCCAAATAGACATAAAGTAGAACATAGAATTTGCAAGAGAACCGTAGGAATATAAAATTCCTTACTTAAAATTTCTGTTTACTTAATGGATTGATTGTGAAGAAAACAGGATTCTCCTACTTTTTTCGTTCAGTGATACAGGAATTAGTTCACTTCGTTTAGATATATGCAACCTGATTTCTTCCTATTTCACATGTTTTATAAGTGACAGAATATTCGGGATATGTAACATTATGGGTGCTCCTGTATAGATCCGGTGAGTTCAGTCAATTATCTCAGTTATGTCACCATAGGCAAAGGAGAGGGCTGATAAGGCTCTGTGCCAGTCTCTCCCGCCAAAGCAATTTGGAAAAACACTCAACCATTTCCTGGCTAGTAACCACTAACAATAGTCACCTTCCAAGGTAGGCTTTGTGATGATCCTTCTTCAGAAGAACATCTACAGTAATAACTACTACCCATAACCTGAGAAGGCGGCGACCTACTTAAGGAGAGAAGATAAGACTACTTCCTACTGGAAGATGGTTGCAGAACTAGCCTACTCATCCTTAAGAATTCCTCCTTCTCACATGTTATAAATAATAATGTCTTTTATTTGGAGCGTCTCTCAGTACAAACTGCTTTACAGATCAACTAAAGTCAAACTTAACACTAAGAACTCATACTAAAGTTGCTTATTCTAATTGCATTCATAAATAATCTAAAGCTAAATTTTTTAGGTTACAATACGCAACAGTCACTTACAACTAGTTAACATATAATCCTTAAATTTAGATATAAAACTTGACAGTGACTTTGTGCTCTTCAAGCTACCGGGTAGGTCATTGTACAATTTGGGCCAAAGTAGGAAAAGCTTTAATGTAGAATTGATTAGAAATGTAATCGATTTGATTGCTCCTGCATTGGTATACATAATCAAATTGAGCCCCAAAATGGAGTTTTTCCTGCAAAACTAAAACAGAGCATTGTAGTACCAATTCTTAAAAAGAAAAATTCAATAAAATTAGACAATTTAAGACCGATAAGCATTCTTTCAGTTTTCTCTAAAATTATTGAAAAGATTATTATTATTAGTCTAGTCTCCTTTCTAAATAATAACAGATTTTTCAGTACAGACCGTTTTGGGTTTACAAAGGGGAAATCAACAGAGGACGCTCTCATTGACGTAACTAACTTGATATACGGTAGCTTAAACAATAGTAAATTGACTACTGGTATTTTTGTTGACTTTAAAAAGGGTTTTGACTTAGTAAATCACAAAATACTCCTAAATAAACTTGAGTCAGCCGGTATCAGGGGTTCCGCCTTAAACTGGTTCAATAGCTACTTAACTGGGAGAAAGCAACAAGTGAGA
The DNA here is from genome assembly GCF_021130785.1 of Homalodisca vitripennis. NCBI lineage: Eukaryota > Metazoa > Arthropoda > Insecta > Hemiptera > Cicadellidae > Homalodisca > Homalodisca vitripennis. Next base: position 133,225 of record NW_025777479.1, on the reverse strand, counting down.
ATAGGTAACCACCTTAGTACTCCCTTAATAATTATGACAGGAGTGCCCCAGGGTTCCGTTATCTCTGCAACTTTATTTTTAATTTTTATACATGATTTATTACAAACTAATTTTAAAGGAAAAGTATTTGCATTTGCTGATGATTTGGCTTTATTTTACTCTCATTCTAATGTAAATTGCTTGGGGGATATTATGGCTCATGATATCGCAAAACTAAAAAATCGGTGTGAAGCTACCAGAATGATAGTTAATGTTGACAAAACAAAGTATATTAATTTTAGCCTTTCAGATTACAACATTCCGTTCACTTTAAAATTTCATGATTATAATTGTAGTTATATTTATTGCAACTGTCAACATATAGAAAAGGTCAATAACATTAAATATTTAGGTATAATCTTTGATAGTAGGTTAACATGGGAAAACCATATAAGCGACCTTCATAAGAAATTACGCATGTCGATAAGAAAGTTATATTTTTTTAAAAACTGTTGTGATAAAGAACTATTAAGAACATTATATTATGCACTAATCCATTCACGGATGCAGTATGGAATAAATTGTTGGGGTGGGACGTTTAAATATCTAATTAAAAAATTAAGAGTTACGCAAAACTACTTCCTCAGAATAATTTTAATTAAACGAAAAACTGACAGTTCATTTCCACTTTAAGTTGATTTAAAAATATTACCGATTCAACATCTGTTTGTATACAAGGTGTTAAGAACCTTCTTTATTAGAAGCGGGAATAATGGGAACCAAAATATATTTTACTCTACCCGTAATGTACAACATGGTACAATAAGAATTCCTAAAGTGAACAAAGAAAAGTTTAGGCATTCCTTCCAATACCTTGCTTCTAAATATTTTAATCAAATACCAATTTCTTTTAGGACTTGTAATTATTTTAAAACAAATTGTGCTAAATTGTTCAATTGGTTTTTATTGCAGGAAGATGTTAAGTTTTTAAATTATGTCCTCAGATAAAAAATATGTAGTTCAGTTAGTTTAACATGAAATTGAATTTTTATATTTACATATTATTATATTTCTATATTTTTTATTTAATTATTTATTTGTTACATGTGTTAAATGATATATTGTTGGTTTGGTACGGTTATTGTTTAAATGTTATAGTTATCGTTAAGATTTTATTATTGCTATTGGTGTGTTACTATTAGTTTAATTGTTGTTATTCTGTGTTGAGTTATTAATATATTGAATACCGACATATATATATATATATATATATATATATATATATATATATATATATATATATATATATATATTTGTTACATGTGTTGAGTAATATATTGTTGATTTGGTACGTTTATTGTTAAAATGTTATTGTTATTGCTAAAATGTTATTGTTATTGTTAAGATTTTATTATTTTTATTATTATTATGGATGTGTTACTTGTAGTTTAATTGCTGTTGTTCAGTGTTAAGTTATTAATATAATGAATACCGTCATATATATATATTGTATATGTTCAGTATACAGTAAAATAAGTTAGTGCACTCAGTAACAAGAAGGAAGGAAAAGTTAGAATTGGATTAGCTTACCCACATAGAGGTTAGTTACACACAACACAATACTTGTATCACTTGTATTAATTACCACACAATCACAATTATTAATTTTCACAACACAGCCAAATTCAAATTCAAATTCTTTATTCAGCATGTAGACAGAGTTAACAATGTATATGCCAAGTCAACAAATCATAACAAAATATAATAATGTCTCTCAATAAAATAATTTTACTTTTTCAAGTTTACACTATCTTATCAGCTAAAAAGTCCTTAACAGAACAGTAAGCCTTCTCGATCAACAACCATTTCAATTTTTTTCTAAAAACTGTGTAATCTTGGACTAATCTTAAGCTTAATGGAAGACTGTTAAAAAGAATTACTGCTGAATATTTTAAATGATTTTCAAAAAATGAGGTGGAGTGTGGCGGGATATTCATAATGCATCTGGGTTTACTTCTTGTTCCATACATGTGAGTCGGAAAAAATCTATTAAAAAGGTGAAAGTTTTTATGAAGAAATGATAAGGTTTCCAGAATATAAATGGAAGGAAAAGTTAAAAGTTTGTTGAAGGAAAAAAGGTTAGCACATGAGGTTCTGGATGGGACATGACAAATCATTCTTAAAGCTTTCTTTTGAAGCCTAAACACAGACTTAGTTTTGGTGCTTTCAGAACCCCAAATGGAAACCCCGTAAGATACGAATGGATAGATGATGCCATAATAAGTAGCAGTAAGAATTTCAGTTAATGCGAAACGAGCCAGATTTCTGAGCACAAAAATACCCTGAATCAGCTTCCTACAAACATGCTCTATATGGAGATGGAAAGACAAATTGCAGTCAATAGTAAGGCCAAGAAATTTTACGGAGCATTCTGAGAAAACAGCTTCATCACCCAAATAAATACTGAGCAAACTTTTGCTTGAATGGCTGTTAATTGAAAATTCAATGAGTGTAGTTTTTGAGACATTTACTTGAAGACTGTTTTGCTCAAGCCAATTAACAAGTGCATTCCCTTCTAAGAATGTGTCGAGTTCCAGGTGATCTCTGGAGGAATTAGAAAACGTTAGTGACGTGTCATCTGCATATAGGCACAAGTTTGGCACAGTTAAGCCCTTACAAAGATCGTTGATAAAGATTAAAAAAGGACAGGGCCCAAAATTGAACCTTGGGGCACGCCCTTGCTGATAGTTCCTTTCGTGGAAGAACTATTGCAGATGTTATTTGACGCATCAATAAAACTAACCTTAACAAACTGTGCCCTTTTGACCAGATATGATTGAAACCACTGAAGTGCGACACCTCTAATCCCCATGATAGACAATTTATTTAGAAGAAGAACGTGATCAACTAAATCAAAGGCTTTAGTTAAATCAAAAAATAAGCCACTAGACCGGTTACCCGAGTCAATAGTATCAACAATGTTCTGCACACAGAACATTGCGTCAACAGTACTTTTCCCTTGGGTGAACCCATATTGATGTTGAAACATCAGCTTGTTGTGCTGTAGGAAACTTTTTAATACTATTTTCTCTATAACTTTAGAGAAGGTTGAAACTACAGAAATCGGCCTGTAATTTGAACAGTCCAGATTGCAGCCTTTCTTGTACAAAGGGGTGACCATAGCGAGTTTCAAACAGTCAGGAAATATACCCATTGAAAATGAATGATTAATCAATTCACTGAGTGGCTCTGCCAGCTCTAAGACTACGTTTTTCAACAAAGCAGATGATATTCCATCTGAACCAGCGGAATTCTTTGATTTTAGGCTGCGAACTGACTCAGCAATCTCCATAGGATTAGTAGGCGACAAGAAAAACGAATTCAGAGGACATGTGCTCAAGGCAGAAGAGCTAATATTAGGCGGAACCTTGTTGGACTTATCACCCACATTAAGAAAATAATCATTGAAAATATTACACACTTCTGAGGGATCATTAACAACCTCTCCTAAATTATTCCTGATTTCTGGTTTTTGGTACTTTTTAAAGTCATGTGAACCTCGACTCTGATTAACGATCCCCCAAAGTGTTTTGGTTTTATTAGATAACGTTCTGAGCCGCTTAGCCACACTATCAGACTTGAGTTTCAGAATAAGCTTACGATACAACTTCTTGAGGCCAAGATATCTTTGCCTAAGGGGGTGGACAGAAGGCAAATCTTTCGATTCCTAGTAAGAGGATCTTAACTGTTCCCTAACCCTTATCGCCTCACCATCTAGCTTAATCCTACACTTGTCCCTACTCTCTGAAGGGACCTTTCTCCTGACCAAGGGCAAACAAACGTTGTAATAATAGTCAATGTGACTCAAGAACAGCTCAAACTTTGAATACAAATCAGCCCAGTTTTCCTTATTCAAGTAATATTTGAAGAGACTAATGTTTTCCTCTGAGAAAACACGGTTGTAGCGGAAAAGAGCTGGGGATGACTTTGAAGATGATTGAGAACCAACAATTGCAGCCTGTGCATGATGGTCACTTAAGTATGACACTATAACAGAGCTCGAAAAACAGGGTTCAGGTATATCTGTGTATATATGATCAATCAGGGTTCTAGACTTCTTAAACTCTCGTGTATACGAAACGAATGGTTTGGCGAAGACCAAAGGACAGCATATCGTTTAGTATAGTTTTGGAGTCGTTGGAAGAACCCGCTAAATCAATATTGAAATCGCCCAGGACAATTGTATTTGCACTCCCTTTCATAACCTGTGAAAGACAATCATAAATATTTTTGTAGAAGACATCCTTGCAATTAAGGGGGGGTCTATATACCCCAACAATATAAAGTTTTCCACTGTCTTGCTCAACAGAAATGGCCACCAATTCACAGAAACCTTCAACGCAGTAGTTAGAGACATCAATAAGGGAAAAGGAAGCATCTGGTTTAATGAAGAGAGCAACTCCACACTTTTCCATTCCGGATCTACAGAACGAACTTGCCATCACATAACCATCCAATTGCAAAATGCCGAATTGGTTAACGTGATGCTCACTAATACACACCACCATTGGATTTTCTTCCTGAATGAAAAGCTGGAGAGTTTCATAATTATAATTTAAACCCCGTATATTCTGATGAAGGACCTTCAGGGAAGTATTATGAAAGCCGTTGCGTACATCACCTGGATTGAAGTCCAAGGCAGAAGCAACGGGGGAAAAGTCACGTTGTGCTAAGATGGGGGATTGGGATGAGGTGTTGAATCGTTTCCCGACGTGAGAGCAGGAGTATCTGGTTCGGGTTCAGGTGTATAAGGTTTAGTTTCAGGAGCAGTAGGAGTATCAGGTTCAGGTGTACCTGGTTCAAAGGATTGTGTTTCGTCCTTATGAGCACTTATCTTAGAAAGAATCTGGTGCATTATGAAACCCAGTAGAAAATTACCCTCCTTATTCAGATATCTACCATCCCTTGTAAGGTGACGCAGTCTTAAGCAAAAGTTTAAATCAACATACTGTACTCCAAAGTTGAAACACATCAACTCTATCTGCTCATTCAACATACACAGAGTACCATACTTCAAATCACGCCTTATTGGAATACAATTTAAAAATACCTTAGAAGTAGGGAACTTAGTTTTAAACAGTATACAAAAGATCTGCCATAGAATCTAGAATTAAACGTTTGCAACACCCCCCGTTATAACCAGATCCACCATTATAGCACAAGGTTACATCATTAGTGCCAACATTTAAATAAATAACCTTAGGCTTTTCATTTAGATAAGACATAAGTTTTTGCTTTATTGTACGTATTCTGGCTCCAGGATTCAAATCAATTGTAGCACCTGAGTCGGAACACTGCTTGCCCGAGTATCTCAATAACGAATCACCAATAATCAAACATGATTTTAAAGGTAACTCTTTACAACTTAGGTTTTCATTACATGAAATATCATTAACAATCAAGGGGCTATCGCTAACATTACTTATATTGGCATGTATGTTTTTCTCTTTTGGCTGATTTCGATCTGTTACAGAGACAGAGGAGTGAGATATCACTGAGAGCTCCTTAGCTGGCTTAGAAGTCCCGCATACACCAGGGGTCGTGTTTAACTCTGTAAAGTCGTCAACATCAATATCACTCAGGACAGCATATTTATTCCCGCACTCGATTGACACTTCTTGCCGAGGAAGTTTTGTTTGTTTAGATCGTTTACGCTTTGAATTTGATTTTTACAAGTTTCCACTTGTCACCTTTACATCTAACAAGTTTTACAGTGTCAACTTTACAGCTAGTAGTATGAGTATTGTTATCTAACTGAGGGGGGGATGATTGCGACTGGTTGTGAGAAGGAGTGCTCGAAGGTATGACAGAGTTGAGGGCAGGTGATGGACAGTCAGGTAAAGTTACAACATTACAATAGAACCATTCAGTGAATTCTTCCTTACGTCTAGGAGAATTAACAATGAGTAATTAACAATGAATTTTGCATTGACAGTTACATTGAGACCACATTCAAAATCATTCGCCTGCTGTTGACATTTGATCTCTACTAGACTAGATTGAGGTACATTTAAATTTCTTAAAATGTTTACTGCTGAGCTCAAATTAACACCTAAAACAGAGTCAATGTGGTAAGCCTTACATACACCTCGATCAATAAATAAAAGGGACCAGTGTGTTCCAGAGTCACCTCTCTGCTTATCAACACTGTTATTTACACAAAGAAATACATAATTGGCATTATTGAAAGTGGAGTTGGACAAAGTGTCATTAATCGCCTCAGGTGTACCAACTTTTAACAAATGAGAAACAGCTGGGTTAAACAATAAAATTTCATCTCTACCCTTCACACTATTAGCAATAGCTGAAAAATAATCCGAAATAATATGCTCCTCAACCCATTTGTAAGAATTACATTTTTTGTCACTAATACTATTTACACTGAGTTCAGCAGTTAATAAATATAGCTTATAACTGAGATTTTTATAGTTAAATCGTTTTTTTCATTGGACTCAGACGACAACAAAAGCTTGGCTTTAATACTGCGAACATCGTCAGATAAGGTGTTGTTCTCGGCGATGAGCGTTGAGATGTGAAGCTCTCGCTACCGTAGTTCGTCAAGCAACGATTGGACTTTTTTTTAAGGTCGACAATCTCAACGTTCGATTCGTCCAGGATTTTAAAAGAGTTGTTCATTTCGTTCCTTCTTTGTTCCTTTTCTAAGTCAAGCTTCGTTGAAAGTAACTGAAGTTCATTACTTGAATGAGTGAGATCACTTAGGCAGCATTTATATGAGGAGTTTTGTTTATCAATTTTATTTAGAAGATCACTGATATGTATACTAAGGTTAGTGAAGTCAAGTTCTGGATAGTTAGTCATTAGAGCGTTCAGCTCAGAAGTCAAAGAAATAAGACAGATCTGAAGATCGTCGTCAGTTTCGCTTGTAAACAATATCTCCTCATTGTTAACTTGTGACAGTTTCAACAAAATATAGGTAAACACAATGTGGATAGGATAGTAAATTGTAAATGGATAGCTTAGTATTTATTTCTGATGAATTATGTCACTGAGTATCCAGGATGACGCCGGCTAATGCATGACTGAGTCAGGCACAATTTGGACAAAACCTCTGTTGGAGAGCAAAACTGAACTTTGCTCTCTGAACAGGTTGGACAACCAATGAAAATAAAATCACTGTTGGCCGGCGTTATTCAACAATATTTGGATATTCATAGAAACCTATCAGCTCTGGTTCACGTCAGTAGTATTAAAAAATAAATAAAATAAAAAGGAAACACTACAATTGGAGGCTCATTTTAAATAACTATTTAAGTTGCTGGACTCTACGTTAAGTGTATTAATATTATTATTAAATTATATCACTGGCTACACTACTGGTAATAGTGGCCAGTAAATTCTGAAAAAGTTATTGTGAATTATACTTTGTAAATTATTGGTGGAATAATTTATTATTATTATTACTATTATTATTAGTCAGGCAGAAAAGTGTATTATTGGCAAGTATTAAAAGATTAGTTACAAGAATGTAGATAAAACTTATGCTAACCAGTAACGAGTAATAGACTTGCGAAAATATGTTTTATTTAAAATGAAAATAACCAGACAGTTTTATGACACTCAGCCTTATTCCGAAATTGGACATGCACCATCACATATAACTCATTCTTCTATATGTAGAAATTCCGTTCAAAGTTTTATACCAGTTTTCTGGTAAGCAAGCGATAGGCAAGAGTGCGATAAAGTTAAATATTGTCACTAACGTTTAAAATTGGCTGCAATATATTATAATTTATTTTTAATCTGCAAATAAAAATGTTACTTGTAAAACCTTACACAATAGTACTCAGTTTGATAATTTTTGTTTAAATATTTTTTCATTTCCATTTTGGTTACCTTTAAGAACTTTGCAAAAATATTAGCTGAAGCTCATCCAAATCCAATCGGTTAACATGTACTAATATAAAACACAGTGTCCCTTTAAATATAAAATAACCTTCATACAAATATTGAAATCTAAAGTCAGTTCGTTTTCGGAATATCGTGCGAACTGAGACAGACAAAATTAAAATATTTCAAGCCTCACGAGTGATAAACATCGCTAAAGCTCAGTGAATTATTTAATTTTTAAAAATATAACAGAACTTATATAAGCGGATATAAAGTTACAATATAAGGATGCTGAGCTGAACATTATAGGTATCAAAGTTATCGCACTTCTCAGTACAATTCAATGGTTATCAAAGTTTAAAACTTCATGTTTATGTATTTCCTGACGTATACCTATTATCATTACAAATTAATTTAAAAGATAATTATGGAATTAAGAGTGTAAACACAAAAATAGGGTTTTTGTGATAAGTGTTAATTTGAACTAAAACGGACATAACCTTTTAACGGATATCATTTTCCTTCTAAAGGACATACAAGCTAAGGGCTGAAGTACTTTTAAGAAAAAATTGTCGCAAATATTTTCTGATATTCTTATAAAGTTCTAATGAGCTAGTATTCCGATAACTATTTTAAACAATACAAAACTTAAATTTGAACTTACAGCTAATATACATTTAAAGCCATCATTCGAGTTAATTTATCTGCATGGCTATCGAGTCGTTAAGTTTCTCAATAACATTCACCATTACAATGTTCCAGTTAGTGAGGAACCATTTCTGATATGTCTGTGAAGTAGAGTGATGACTATATTATTTATTCAATATTGAATATTTTATGTACTAATTGACAAAACGTATCCACCTCAGTTTCCAATTGGAAATGTTTGAGATTCTTCAAAAATCTAGTTCAAAATTTACATTTTTTATTTCAAAAATCTCTTTAAGTAATAAATTTTATAGTATAACCAGGACATGGGCTTAATAAATATCACCAGAAATACTGAATAGCAATCTTTACTAGCATTTATTTAGTTTAATGTAATATGTGTAAGTGACAACCAGTGCCTCAGTTACGCTGGTCCCGGTATCTGGACCACAAGTTAGATAGCTTGTGCCTTCTGAACAAACATTTTGATTGTTCCTATCTGATTTTGCAGTAGATTGGCATTCCTGTCAATGTGTGATGAAAATTATATTCCGATAAACAATTGTAGTGGAAAATGTTATAACAACTCGGAGTTGGCATTATTTTCAAATATAGCATTTTTGACTTTTTTCAGAGTAAAATTATTATTAATAGTGTAAGTGAACCATGTAAAGGTGACAAAGGTATCTAAGGAGTTGTTTCTATAACTGTATCATCACAATCGACCAGTTATAATCTCTTGTAAAGTAAAAGAAAGCTCTGGTGGTAATCTCATAAACTAATTGAATAAATTATAAGATATAGACTATAATTCTGCTCAAATCTGTACAACAACGTTTTTAGAAATGATTGAGTTTGAACAAAGTAACGTATTACATTATGAGTTTTAATCCGAGGTCAGCTAAAATGCACTTTTTTAAATTTTTTAAAAGTTTTACACTACTAATATAATGCCTGAAAAATGTCTCTAAGTCACATTGAAGTAAATAATTCTCATAGTACTCTTTTCACTTCTTATAAACAATGTAAGAATGGACCAAAAAACATTTGGATTTGGTAAATTATGTAATTGTAGACTGATTCTTTCTGTACATTTATAGTACTGAAGGGATTTAAAACCATAATTCTGCTTAAGCATAAAACATAATTAAATGTTAATCAACATAAGTATCACTACACAGGAAAATAAATTCATTGCAATAGTCCTTAAAATTAAAATCCTCTTCATTGAAAATGCGTTATAATAACATAGGAATTGTTTCACTGTATTTTTTTCTTTAATTGATTATCGCAAGACTAGAATGTATGTAGCTTTGGGTAAAAAGAATATTTAGAGAAAATCTTTGAATTGTAAATAATTAAGTAAGTCGTCCAAAAATCCTTGTCTCGATCCTGGTCTTCGCCATAGTACTCCTGGTGTAGATTTCCCACGCCCTGCGTGTTGAACGTCTTTGTATATTAATCTAAAAAATTAAATAAGACCTAGCCCTTAACAAGCTTTCGGCAATTGCACTTGTTCCTGGTCGGGCTTCTCTAACCGTGGTGTAAGTTTAAAGAATTTTTTAAATAAAACATATGCATTTATCGAAAGCTTTGTGATACCTGTCCTTTGCTGTTTTCATAGATAAAACAATTAATTAAACTGGTGTGCATGTTTAACCTGTTTCTCTTTGTTTCGCTTTTAGCCTTTACTTGATTGTTTTACGTCATGACTATTACTAACATTATGTACATGTTATTATTTCATGTTCAACGAAGTCTTATGCATTAAATATATTTCTATATTTATGGATATTATAAACGTAAAATCAATTTTACTTTAACAATTAACCATTCGTACTATAACCTTTTCCAACAATTCACCTATACTGTGTACTGTTTCCATCATTGAGAAATCTTATGCAGGAGATTTTTGCCATGAATAAACTTTAAATATTCCGAGTCACGTTTTAATATATTTTTATTTGTGTAATATGACCTGTAATAATTTTGTGATAAGTTTAAAGACTTTGTAGGTCCTATTTAAGACCTACAAAAAGAGATAAAATATTCCAACTCACCTATGTTTCTATCAACTGTATTCATTAAATACAAAATATATAAGGCCGTTCAATATCTTGCAAATATTAAGTCTATATGCTCGCTTTAGGTACATGGAGAATTAAAAACAGCACAAAGCGCAAATTTAACTGAGAACATACCGATAGGATATATTTGGTATAGTAAGCATCAATATGTGAGATATGAAAGTAATTAAAAGATCAACAAACATAAATATCTGTTTAATTTCAATCACGTTACTATTTTCGTAATATATTTGTATATGTTGTTATTTATTTATACCCAATAATATAGGCACTGGACTAGTGATTTATGCCGATAAATTGTAGCTAAAACCAGGATTTAAACTGCGTACCTTGAATGTCATTTGATAGTGAGAGCAGAAATTGTGATTTATGGACAATAAAAATAACGCACTGTAGGTCCTGGTCCTGGTTCTCTCTCTGAGCCTCACATCGTGTTCCTTGTTCAGTGGTTCTCCGAGGTGCTGTGATTGGATTGACTTTTAAATTTAATACTGAACAGTTCAAAACACTAAATTTTCCAAACTTTTCTATTGTTGTTTCCATGGATATAAGTAATTTAAATGTGGACTGCTGTAGGAGACATATCAGCTGAGTTATATTAATAACAGTGTCAATATTTCTCCTTCCGCAAGGGACGTTCTTATATAGTCAAAACCACAAGATCTCTTTGTATTTATGTTATGGTCTATTGGCCAAACATTTACGTGTAGAAGCTAACAGCTTTGCGTTTTGTTAAAGTGATTAAATTTTCCTCCAAAAATGAAATTGATCTTCATCCAACACTAGCTTTGGTTCCGTAATACAATAAGTAAAAATCTATGAAGCAATATATTTATCTAAAATATATATTTTACTATAAACATTTGAATCCAGCTGTCAGACACGTAAGTGATAGCTATATTACAGTCAGCCAACTATGTGGAAAGACTAAATTAGTCATTTTGAGCCAAATATTTGTACCGATATTGTCAAACATTCCAGTATTTTATATTTGTATAAAGAGTGACATAAGAATCTTTAAACCTGTGAAATACGCTATTGTACTAATCTTTATGTTTTACTCTAACTTTGGTCATTAAACTTTCTCACCGTGCCCTAGGCTGACATGCACTAAGGGTTTATATAAATTAATTAGTACTACACACCCTGCAGCAACAAAGAGGACTAGCTGTTGATTTGAAACTTCTATTAACTTCTCGAACATGTTTTTTGTACTGTAACTCACTTTAACCCAAATAAGGACTATAATCTGAAAATGTTTACAGCGGGTATCGTATTACTACATGTGCATTAAAGAATATTTTACAACTACGGAGTAACTCACATTTATTTAAAAAGGAACCTCTAAATATAAAAACGAATTCAATTTCCAAAGCTATATCTTGTGTCATTTTATTGCACACTTTGTTATTTAAATAAATGTTTATTATATTTGTAGGTTTACATTTATCGCAAATGCATCACTTACGTATGTACAATTATGCATTCAATGTTATACATCTAATCTAGTAATACAGGTTGTAACTCGGAAGTTAAATTTATTTGTTCTGCGTCAGTTCTTTGAAACTGAGGTAAGAATCTTGCATTGCAATTACTAAATGGTTTTTTAACTTGGGAAGATGATACGACATTATTCTGATAACGTAAAAAAAAATTGTTTTATGGAATGTCCCTTTAAGCAAGGTTTTCTCCTTCATAAGAAAAGTATTCGCAGACATATACTTTAATTACAAAAATATAATTATTATATTGCTTATTGGTTTTGACATCTGTCTGTAAAATATAAGGGAAATAAATGCTTTTGATACTATTGCACGTATTAGTTAGCAAACTTGACAATGAATTTGCAATAGTAAATAAAATAATTGACGGAGGTATTTCTTAATTTAATTTCCAAGAAAAAACTGTAAAATTTCTGTGGGAGCGAATCCAAACGTATCAATACTCTGAGCAGTTGTTGGTCCTATAGTTTCACGTTGCAGTCCTAGGACACCTTCAGTCTGTAGTGTAATTTTACTACATTACAAACTTAATTTAAAGGCTTGTGTTAATGTTGCTAAACTCGACATACACAGCCCTTCCCACCACATCTGCGTTATGGAAGAATAGGTGGGTTCGCCGTTCTTTTGGATAGTGTCAGTCAACATCGTAGTGCTCTCAGTTGTGTACCTGATGAGACATGAGGATACAGGGTGCGTCATGAAAGTAATGATCATATTCAGGAAAAAACTGATTTATTCATCCAAATGGTACAAATGGACAAAATACTTCAACATAGCCTCCTCCTGCAATACACCTGCGTAGACAATTGCTTGGAAAGCACCCTGGAACCCCTCGACTGGAATGCCTCTCAGGAGCATTATAACTTCAGCATTGATGTTCTCCACCGACTCCAATTCCTTTCATCTTAGCTCTCTCTTCAGTCGGTGGTAAAAAAATATCACACGGACCTATGAGGTTGTAAGAAGGTTGGGGCAGCACGGGATTCTTGTTCTGGGTAGGGTAGATGGTAACGACGAAGGCCGTGTGGCTGTGGGCATTTTTGTAGTGGAGCTTCAAGATGACTTTAATATCAGGCCAAACGCGGGCGATCTGGCGTTTCATTCTCGAGCGCCTCCAGATAAAAGACTGCGGTGACAGTGTTTCCTGGTGGTACAAACTCAAAATGGACGATTCCTCGAACTTCAAAGAAGACTATGAGCATTATTTTGATACGACACTTGCCCATGTGCACTTTTACAGTATGCACTGATGCTATTGTATAACTCAAATGTATATCTTAAATGGGTTCTAGGGTGTTTAAGCTGATCCATTAATCTCTAAAATTACTTATTTTAATTCTTGATGAAACAGAAATTAAATTATTATAAGTTACGGAGAGTGATTTTAATGTTTGTGTGATTATAATTTTATTTTTTAAAACTAATTAGGTATTCAAAATACTGTAAAGAGCTCTGGCGTGAATTTTAGTAATTAATATAATGAGTTAAAACTTCTAAAACATATTATGTCACAATTTTTTGGCACCAAGTTTTTAATTATTGAATTATACCAATAAAAAAATTAGATATTGTTTTTATAATTATGATAAATAAAAATCATTGACTAATTTCTCATTACTCATTACGAAAATTTTCCTTACTGGAAATGCTAGAAATATTGATGGAAACAACGAGTAAGAAAATGTTTCTCATTACCAGCTATATATATATATATATATTATAAAACTACGTGAAAACTTCCCTTGACTTGACTAATATATGTTTCGGTACTAAATAATGTAAACTGATTCTCCCTGTGCTCTTTGGGTACTGAGAGGATTAAACTCAGCACCAATTATTGTATTTTATTTAAAACATAACAATAAATTTAACTATGTACTTCTGTTAGCACTTAATATGAACTACCTGTATTCTGGTGCTTTGTGTTGTGAATAATACTCGATAAAACTAGGATGTAAACTGCTTTGGGTAACGAGAAATAGTGAAAAAAAACTATGATTATATTGAATTAAAGTAACTTATCCTTGTAAGTCCTAGTGCTGGTTCTGCTTATGGCCATCACATCGTGTTCCTGGTGCTACCTCCGTGACTAACTGAATTGAGCGAAGGTTGAAAAATACAGCGACATAACACTATATAATTATTAAAAAAAAATATATATAAATTTTACGTTGTTTCCATGGATATAAAATAATATTTTATGTAAACTGCTCCTTACTTTTCACCTGTCCTATATATTTATGACGTCACGACTACGACTACCGCTAAAAAGAACGCTTGTTGTCTGATTACACCAACACATATATTTAAGGACACAAACGTGTGAATAAAACATAATTATAAAGGTTTTAATAAGTTTGTTCCCTGTCTCAAGTTATGATGTATATGCTATATTATTATTGTTTCAAATCAATATCCATAGACCATATTTGACATATGTTATATTATTCCTAATTAGTCTAAAATTATGTAATTCTCATCTTTCTGAAAAATATTATAACAAATGACATAAGTATAATACATAAATAATCATATATAATATTCATTATAAAAACAAAATGTATACAGATTTTTTTATTTTTAAATGATTGACACACAATCACGCAAAACTTACTGAAGATATTTGCACAAAATTTGATATGTTCAATACTTAGATATACTTAGAATATTTAAGCATATTATTATCTTAAAATACACAAAAAATACTGATTTAATAATTTTGCAAGTGTATTTTACTGTATAAATAGTTAATATCACCTGATCGTGTTACAGAGCCCAATCATTCCAGTATTTTGTTTGTCTATGTATAAATATCAGTTGTTAGTAGAATGAAAACGGTAATGTAAAGTACGATATAGTTTTCCATAAATGCAGCAATAAGACATTAAACTAATTTGTATATTCTGTTATCTGATGATGTCCATACGTATAGCTTATTTGCCATATCCCAAAACGTAATAATTAGGTGTTAGAGAAGGCTCACTAATAAATATAATATCACAGATTAGAACTAAGGCACCAGAGATATTATTACTTAATTATTAGTCATTATCAGGTAACAAAGGCACATCGTGGGAGAATCCTATTCACTGTTATTATCATACCCTGGAAATGAATTCCTTACAAAGCCTTAAAACAGTAGAAACTCGTGATTGAGTATTATATTTTTAAGTATTTGTTATGCGAGTTTTATAAATTTCAAACACAATCGTTTTTGATATAAAGAAATAAATAAAATAAATACATAAATAAAAATTCCTTTTATTTAGAGCGTCTCTCACTACAAACTGCTTTACAGAGCAACTCAAGTGAAACTTAACACTAAGAACTTATACTAAGTTTGGCTATTATAATTCAATCTATAAATAATCTAGAGCTAAATTAGTGAGGTTGAAATACGCAACAGTCACTTACAACTAGGTAACATAAAATCCTTTAATTTAGATCTAAAACTAGACAGTTGACTGTGTGCTCTTCAAGCTACCGGGTAGGTCATTGTACAATTTGGGGCCAAAATAGGAAAAGCAGCTCCTACCGGTTTCCAGCCTCATTCTGGGGAAGTGAAGCTGGTTGTCCTGGCGACTGCTACGTTACGAGACCTCTTTGCAAAAGTTTTTCACAGGGATAAAGAGGTTTCCTTATGAGAATGTCAGGGCCTTAGGAATCATGCCGACTGTAATTATTCTGCATACCTGTTCAGAATACAGCCTACTAAAAATTTTCGTAAGTATTACTGTAAAGCAATTGAACAGTAAATGTTTTTTTTTTCAATTATGAAAAAAAACTATCAAGTAATTATTTATATGCCACATGCAATACCTTTATTTATATTTATTAGTACTATGGTCAATTTAAATCGAGAGAATTCATCTTCCGGTGCTAGAATAATGTAAATAACATAAAAATTAAATACAATTGTACTAAATTAATTTGTGGTATAAGTAATTGGGTAGTTACGTTTATTGCCTAATATAGGTATAAATAGTTATTATTTATTTAATATCTATATTTTTATGTATTTGAAAGATAAGCATACTTCGGTTTTGGTAATTGATATCTTCAATGCCTTTTTATGTTCCTAAGATATTATTTTGGAGGTTTAATTACTAACTAATACGTGGAAACAAATCCAAAAGCCATTTTAATACTTGATCTCTTTTGAAAAAAGTGTTAAACAAATTTGAAATAGGACAAAACAACAGATTAACTAGCTTTTTTACAAACGCAACAACGAAATTCATGACTACAGTACTCTAATTAGTCTAAGAAAGAAATCGTAGAAGTATTAAAAAACTGTTCAAGTCGTAATAATGTTATCTTATATAAGCATTATTCCTGTGCCTTATATGCTATGATTATTAGTCGCTAAAGCTAATACGTAAATGGTTTGGGTGACGTTGGAAACTGTGATATCTGAACAATAACAGTACTCATCTGCATGTCCTGATCCTGGCCCTGGTCCTCGTTGCCTGTTTCGTTATAATTACACTCTGCGCTACGATTTCGTGACTTTTGATATAAATTTGTAATATGGAAATTACAACTGAAATCTTTTCTTTGGCGTTTCCCTTGGTATACATAGCTCTGATATGTATAGTTATATATTTTCACATGTGTTCTAATTTGTATCTTTTACCTGGGATAATGGTAATTTTACTTCCATACCCCTTTTTAAAATTTAACGAAATTTATGATATCTAAACAGACATAATATACACAAGAACAATTAAATAAACCAAATTTTAAACATTTGTTCACTTATTAGATTATGGAGTATGTTTTAATATTTGACTGCTCACACGCAATTAGCAAGGGTTTTTTTTCAACATGGCCGTTTACGCTAATGCTGATTTGTCCATTACAAAAAAATTCAACTGGATTTGAGAGTTTTGCTTTCACTTATCTACGTAGTATACAGGACCATGCACTATAAAATTGCTGTCAAAATTATTACATGCCATAGTACATAAATAAAATTATATTACAGTCTGACTCTGAATATTAACAGTATAGGCCTATCGTTGAAAAAATATCCTATATAAGATTTCTAAGTCATAGAAAGGGTATATATATAATAAGTAAAGTGATGGAAAAGAATACATCACTAATTATTACTCTTTAAAGTGCAGTTCATTTCAAGTTTATATAATCCAGAAACACTGACATATATTAAATGCCTAATATTTTATTAAACATATGTTAATATATATGACTATATATTTGAAATATATATACATAAGTTTATTACTGTTAAAACGTTATATATTGCTTTTATACTACGTTAATATAATTATTCTGGAATAAGGACCATTTTGGACACATAAATGTAGAAATCTTTATTTTTAGCAAAAGACGAAGGTAAAGTTATAGTTGCTGTGAATACAGTAGTAATTTGTTCAAAAATATTGAATGAATAAAATTTAAGACCTGATTTTCTCAAAACAATTACGAGTCACAAAGTCCCTATTTATTGTCTTATAGTGTATTAATCACGATTACAAATTGGTTCAATGAAATCATATCATTAAATTCATAGCCATAGGTCGAGACTCATTTTCGCTATAAAATATAATTTCGTATAACGCATTAAGAGTTAAAATAGCATCAAAACGAAAAAATTATCGGATATTACAGTTAAAAGTATATTCAGTCACTTTAGGCAAAATTGGGCTTATCGATCTGTAACAGTGTATGTTATTTTAATGATACAGTTAGAAAGTATTAATTAACTCACTAACAACTAACTAAAACTCACGCATTACCGATCTTATTAATCAGACGCTTGGAGACCACAATTTACTTTTCCATCTGACTTATTTACCTACTTATGTGATTTTTGTGGGATGTCAACCCAAAATTATATCGGAACTCATACAGATGCTTATGTGACTGAAATTATCATAAACAGTAACAAAGTGATAACCAAAAAAATAATTAAAATGACATAAGTGTTGTAATTTCGTACCTGTTGTACTGTTACAACCAAGATCATGAAGGCATTAGGTTACGTTTTGTAGATAATGTTGATCATGGAGAAGTATAGTTTGGGAAGATTTTAATTCTTCTAGTTTAATGATGATTGTCTTATTTTGGTACGAACGCTGTTTTTGTCAGTTTTTAAACTTAGTTAAATTTATATTACTCTAAACAATTGACTATATCTTAATTAAGAAGTAACTCTCTTTAATGATAAAAAAATAGTAGCCACGAACTGTTACTCGTTTTTCGCTACACTGTTGCAGCGGTTGACGTGGGTTGTGGTGAGTAACCAGCTGCTACTTGACTATCTGGAGGACTATCAAAGGCGAGCTGATCACTCCGAGGTACTGCGGCCTGAGCGTGGCTGAGATGAAGCTTGCCACTCGGGACCTCTCCCTGGACTTCGTAGCGGCTGAAACCTGTGGTGAAAGAATCACAATTGTCCGGCATATGTGAACCGTCTGGATTAGTAACGCTATGCGTACACAGACCTTAATATTATGTAAGGAAAGGACAATGATAACGTCTTAATTAAATTGTGTAATACTCAAATTGGATTTTTAGGCTAGGGCAACGCTTAGGTTACAGCTGTTGTATAGAACAAAATATACTCGTCTAAAACTTAAAATTAGGTACTGAGGTTAAAATTGTACTATTTAAAAGTAACGATGTTAACTTATGAGAGTCAAATGCATTACAATTATTTCCTAGTAATTTATAAAGATCACCATAACAAATGGTTAGATGAAACTATAACTAAAACAGTTCGTATTCATGCTTAGGTTACTCATATCCGCACTTTGAAAAAGAAATCTCAATTAGATATACTCACATAAGTAACTTAATTTTACTAATAGTTTAAAAGTGTCTTATGTGAGACTAAAAGTAAAATTGATGAAAATCTGAAACATTATAATCTATCACTTCAAGCGTGTATCTGTACACTCCACAAAATGTTTATAAATATTGCAAAAATATTCTACCGATATCTCATTCCCCTTTCAATATACCTATCAGTTTATTTATGTGTTGCATTTTTTTTGCTGTATTATCAAGTATTATACTTGCATAAATAATGAAGGTGGAGGGAAAATAACTCTTTCCCTGCTGATAAGTAAAACTGTACCTAATGTAGTAGAATTTGTCACTTAATAAAACTTATTTTTAAAATTATTTTGTTCAAATTTCTTTAAGATGTTTATCATATTAACAGAAGATATAAAACATATTTCTTACATGGAAAACCCTAAAATATTGTAAATGTTTAGCTTAAGAAGATTTATTTCTGCATTGTATAAATTAATTATATGTGGGTATAGTAAAATTTTTTATTTATATCAAGTTAATATTGTTCCGTATATTTATATGGAGTGAGTATTTTAATGTTAGCCATTGGGACCAGGAGTCATATTGATACCATACTTAATATTATGAAACTAAGGTACATTCTCACAGAATCTAAATAATTTATCACCAAACGCTAATGAAGAATAGCTTAAATGTATAGAACGTCACAAGTGTTATATTTAAAAGTAGATGTGAGGAAATTCTGAGCTAAATCAATATTGCCTATGTCAGTGTGTGAATAATTGAATAATTCAAGTTATTAAAGAACTCCCTTACATTCCTTTCCTCCATTGTTTTGTAATCGGTGCCATACTAATGAATTCCTCACAAAGGAACTTAAGTGTGGAAGTCAAAAAGTAAGTGTAATACCTACAAATAGTAATGGGGCAATGCAAAACTAATCACGTATTTAGTGTGTCAGCTTTCAGGTAACAAAGGCGCATTGTGAGTTAATTATAGTTTTATAATTAAATGCTTGTAATACGATTCTTAGAAAGACTTCAAAGAATTGAATTTTACAAATAATTAAAATACCTTGGAGTATAATTAAGCCTATTTAGACCGTACTTTATGATGTGGAATATATTATAATTAAGTAAGGTTCTATTACCTGTTTGATTATAGAAACTTTGTAAACGAGATAATTTCTTTCTTAAAAAAAGGAGAAAAAGGAACTTTATCTAGTACACGCAAAATACTGCTCACTTACCCCTATTTTGGTACTTATAAAGCAACTATTGTGTGATATACACAACCGTAGATTTATGAAGGTTATTTTCAATCTTAAAAATCTATACTATTTAAAACAACATATAAAAATAACAATTGTATCTTCCATTGGAAAAGATGTACGAGAAACAAAAGACAAGGTTGACCTATGTATAAAATAATAGTACTTCAGACTATCCAACAAATTATTTTGATTTCTAGATTAAAAATGAGAGAAATTTTCTGTTCACTGGCTCTACTGCTTTACATGTTTAATGTTATCGAAGCGTAATTAAAATGACTGAAGCAAGGATATTTTGATCCTTGAACAAGAATATTGTTTTCCAATATATTGTTTATTATATAACAATAATCTATAACAAGTATTGATTTTTGTCAACTATTTACAAAACAGGCCTAATTACCACCACCGTAATCAATTTTTTGATAGGAGATATACAGCCCAAAGCACAAGTTTATCAGCATCTATATGGTTTGACAATAAAATGTAATGTCTTAATATTATAATATTTACAAAACAAGAATGTAGTCCTAATTATATCATTAATAATTATACAATTTTATTTACATTATAATCGAGCTTTAAATACGTATGAGCTTTTTTAGTGGTTGGTCCTATGATTAAATTCGGTAAAACCACGATGTAAACTTTTTTGGGTGGCAAGACGTAGCAAGAGAGGAAAGTGTTATTTTTAATAATAAAAGAAACTTATCCATGTAGGTCCTGGTCCTGGTCCTGCTTCTCACCATCACATCCTGTCACTGGTGGTGGTTCTCCGGGTACTGCGAGTTCAACTACTTTGAATAAGAAAAATGAACTATGCATCAAAATTAAAATCCCTTAAACATTTTTCCTCCTTATTTCCATGGAAATATACAATTTTTATAAGTTTTACTTTTTGTGTATTTCACCTGTTATATTCGTTGAAGTGCTGTTCGCATATATAAAAAGAACCTGCATGTGTTACAAATTCAATGACAGGGGTGACTGAAAATGGTTGAGAGCTTTCATAAAGTATGGAATCCTAGATATTGGAAGGCTGTAGAGGTAAGTACCTCTGTAGAAAATAATATGTTATATTATTCGTAGTTTAAACTGCCGATTTGGGGATCTTGGCTCTCAGAGATTGAGAGCTTTCTGAGTCTATGTGTTTGTTGCCTATGTTGTTCTGAGTCTACTACTAACACTAAACAGAACGCTTGTTATCTGATTACCCCATCACATACATTTTAAGGAGGCAAACGTGTGAATAAAACCGTATTATAAACATTTTAATGAGGATTGTCCCCTGACTCAAGTTACGATTCATGTGCTAAATCATTATTGTTTATAGTAAATCGTTGAGATATATTTTAAATAGTGTGTAGCACACTGTACACTGAATCAGCATGGTAATTTAACAACTCTTTATAGCTTAAGATTAGATAAGGCCCTTCCTACTGAAGGGAGTAAACAATCATCTTTAATATTACAATAGAGAAATGATCTAGATGAAGACAACCACCTAAGCCAATAACCGGGTCAGTTGGGTTACCTCCGGTTATTGCGAGACAGATTATCCTTACGAAGCAGGCCAGCCCACGTAAAGATGAGAATTTAACCACCACACAACAGCCCCAAACGTTAGTCCAGGTCTAATCCCGGAGATATAAAGCCACTACAATAGCTCTGGCTAAAAATCACAAGACTCTCCGATCGAAAGACTGCACTGTATAAATAACTATATTCACCTCGCAGTTGTAGTCTCTGATTCAGTCACCTGTCAACTACATTTAGAACTTAACTAGAGACATGATCTCTATATTAGAGCCTCCTTGGCAAAAAATGACCGATGGCCCCCAGTGTTGCCCCCTTCCAATTGTGACAAGGGCAACCTGGTAAGGGCTAGCACTAATACCAATCCTATAACACCAGTTTACTGCTTTCTTTGGGATTGCATTGGTAGATTCCGTAACTGTGGGTTTATAAAATTTCTATTCACAAGAACTATCACGTAAACTCATCTGCATATACCTGTGGGAAAAGACCTCTACTGTTACAGACCTAAACAGGTCGTCCATAACAAGGAGAAAGGACGCTACCCTGGGGAGACACTTAAGTGGTCCTTTCACTGAACCTTTAACCAAAAGCAGTGGTGGTAACATTTCTAACTATTAGTAGGACCCTAAGATCCAGAAAACTTCTATACAAATGATTTTTTAAATATATATAAATATATATTTCAAGTTTAGTTATTTAAACCTGAAAATTGAGTCTTTAGAAGTGAGAAAAAACATTACAGTGCGTATGAATGTAGAGACATTTATTATGAGCTCCTTAGTAAACAATATATGTAATTTACATATTGCTCATTGCTTGAAATTAATTTATCTTAGAATTTAAAACATGCTAAGAAGCATTTCTATCACTGCATAAAAATAACGGAGCAGTTTTTAAATTTTAAAGTAGATTTTGTAATACAAATAGGAAACACAGTCATCAGATTGGACTGTAATGCTCAATAACTTAAAACAAACAAAACTTAAAGTATTTTTACGACCATTAATAAATGCTTTATAATCTGATGTGATTAAAATGTTAGTCTCAGAACTAAAACCTTACAATGTAATATATTAACCCTTATATATGTTATGTAATATATAAAACCTTACGTGTAATTTATTACAATGAAGAATACATAAATAAGCAGTATACTTCTTTTATAAGTTTTAAATGTATTGATACTGTAAGGAAATTCAAATTACTAAAGAAGTTGCGTACTGGGGTCATTCGGATAATGGTTTACTTGACAATGGTGTCCATTCAATTTAGAAGTTAATTTATTGTTCGTTACAGGGATGAGACTATTATAAGATATAAATAGATTTTAATTGTAAAATATTTACCATTTTAATTTGCTACATCTAATCTCTTATACTATGGATGCGTGCTCTGGTGTATATTTACTTAACTAACGGAATAAGTTAGGAATTATAGACTATTTTTCTGCACCAATTTTTGAAACAGTTTTTAAATTACTTAGTTGTAAACATAAAAAAATGAATTAGTTGGGTATTATTAATGTTAGTCAGGTAACATACGCCAATTTCAAGTAAATTAAATATTTAGCCTGACAAACAAATCCAGAAAGTTGCTGGAAGACGTACGTTAGAAAATCCTTTTCCTAACAAATTAATTATTCTTTATCAACTATGTTAAACCGATCCTAAACTGCCGACCAGGACGAAGGTCCTGCTCTACACGGCTCTGATACGACCAGTGCTCACATATGCGGCCCCAGCATGGTACCACCTCACCTGCAAGACCGCAAGGAGGCAGTTGCTCGCTGTCCAGAGCGTGTGTCTCCGGCGGGCCACTGGGTCGCCCTGGTTCGTGAGGAACACCGTAGTCAGGGCTTCGTCCAACGTCCCTACCATCAGGAGCTTCGTAGAAGGCCTGACATCGAGCCTTGAGGAAGCTGCAGAGTCCTCACCGTGGGATCACATCCGTGAACTTTGCGCCCAGGAGGTCCCCCAACTGCGTCTTCCTATGGATGACTGATGACATCGACTACAACTTCGACTGCACCACGACACTTCACCCCACTGACAGGTAGCGAAAGCTACTAGGGCTATGACCCTCGAGACACAAGGCAAAAGCCTAACCGGCAGAGGCCTTGAAAGATGTGGGGGATCCACCCCACCACAGTCACAGCGACTTGACTTGACTTGACTTGCTGTAACTCCTAATGATTTTCCATATGATTGAACCCGATTCTCCCTGCACGCTTTGGGCACAGAGAGGTTTACGACAACCCAAAACACAAGTTTTAGAGCTTTTCAATAAGGAAAAGAAATTTTGTAAACACTGAAAATCTTTGGAAAATAAAGGGAAATTCAACGAAATAACAAATATTATAATTCTGTTTGCTTTAAAATGAGATCTTCTTTTTATATAAACTGTTCAAGTGTTTTGTTTTGTATTTAATAAAATGAACATGTCTATCATTAAATAAACGATAAATTTCTCTTCAGTATATTAGTCCAAAGGATATCTCTTGAACGAGTTGAACTATCATTTTAAAATGTTTATGAAACATTTACATGGACAAGCTTGAGTACAGTGGGGCCCCAAAGCAACGCGTAGTATGGGCCACACCTAACCTGTTATATTAAAGATCGAATAACACTTACGCTATTTGTGGCCAAACCGTTATGTCAAGGGTTTTTAAATATTTAACTTTTTTGTCAAGCTATTTTATGAAATATCTGCAATGATATTTTATAGTAATTTTATAATTGGACCTAGTCTCCCATTATTTATATTTTGGAAAACAAAATTAGGTTCTGAGTCAAGTAGTCATGAAAAAAAGTTATACAGACAATTGGAACAATGATGAATCTAATCTAACTTTTTAAAGAATTAAACTTTTTGATTTCATAACGTCCAAAACTTTTTAAAATTTCAGCGGTAATTCAAGTAATGTGATATCCTACAAATAATTATTTGCTCCACAAGTTCTAACTACAATGTAATTTCGTAAGCCTCTATTTTGAAATCTATGAAACAGAAAGAACTCCTTTATAATTTTACGGCAATTTTGTGTATTAAACTGCTAGTCCATGTATTTGGTATTGTTCAAAAGCTCTAATTATCTAAATATGCCCTTTATGAGTTTCAAATACATCTGTTTGTAGAATTATGTCCCATGAGCAGGTTATAATGTTAGTTTATGAGAATAAATGTTTATTTGTTTAGAGTAACCTTTTAACTGTTATTCTCAACCCACTATCCAACTTAAGCCAGATGATGTTTTATACAATCTACACTACTTGATCGCCTCGCCGACATATTATTGTCCACACCAACGTGTTCTGTTTTATCAGGAAAAAGTTTATTTTTATTAGTTCCAGTGAGAGTATTAAAGGGAAGTTGATTTTAATTTATAATTTTAATTAATCAAATCACGTTAACGTCTTATTAGGAATTTCTAATACTGTATCAATTCTATTGGCCCTTTCATTATATCTTGTGCTGTTGAAGAGAGCTCTGGCATAAACTTCAGTAACTAATATAAACCTTTTAACATAAAATAGCTACGGTTTTTTAATTTAATACATGTTTATTAACTATTTTCAACTCATTGTCAATGGCTAACCTACCAAAACTGGTAAAAAGATTGATGTATGACATATAAATATTTAAACGTTAGAACAGTTCCAAACATTTTTCGTTTTAGAATTTATAAAAAAAGTGTTAACCAACCAATTGTCGCTGTACCCATTGGATACAGAGAGCGTTAAAAACCGCACAAAGCAAAAAATAGCACCTACACAAAATTTACCAATGAATTGTAATATAAGTTTTTAATTTGTATTTCTGCTAGCACTGCATATGTACTGTTCTCGTGGTTTGTGCTGTGAATAGTAGTCACTAAAGCAAAAACTGTTTTAGTTAACGAGAGATAGTTAGTGAAAAACTATGATATATATAGTATATAATATATATGATAAATATATATATAATATATGATATATTCTTTGTTTGAAGGTTATTTTTGACGATGGAAGGATTGTGAAGGAAACAGGAAACAGCCCTGTTTCCTTCATATGATATATATATATATATATATATATATATATATATATATATATATATATATATATATATATATACAGAATGAAAGTAACTCATCCATGTAAGTCATGGTCCTGGTCCTCCTTCTGGCCATCACATCGGGTTCATGATTCTAATTCAGTAACTAGTTGTGAATCGAACGACATTATTTGAAAATTCTGAGACATTAAATTTGGAAATACTTAAGAAAATAAAACTATTAATGCTATGTTGTTTCCATGGATATAAAATATTATTTTAAGTAAACTGCTGCGTACGAGTGACTTCCCCAGGTGTATACAGTATTGTACTCCTCACCTTGCGGATGATTGTCACATGACCGGGTCAAGTTGGGCGAGGCTATTTTGCAAATAAACTATGATTTACCAGTGTGAACCTGTGGTCAGTCGCTATTGGCCTTAAGCTCAACACATACAAAGGCACAGTTCTTCACGTAGACTAATCTGCAGATCAGGCTAAGTGACAGTAGTCTGGCAGTGTGTAAAAAGTGAAAACTTCAATGCTTTTAAGTTACGAAAACACAGTTTTAATCATTATTTTTCCAAAAGGAAATTAACTTTACTAAATAGAAAAATCACATACTAAGGTAGTTAATATGATTAGTGTTAAGAGAAAAGTTCCTACAATATAGTAGTTATGTGAAATGAGTATCGCAATTAATACTGTTTTACACAAGTCCATTAATAATATAACATGAATTTCCATCTTCTACAGTCTTAATTGTAATAAATAGAAGGACTTAATAACATTAAATTTAAATTCGTATACTAAAAGTTTTAATTTAACATAGATAATAGATATGAATAAAGATATGAGATAAGAAATACTATGAATTAATGTAACAAATATGATTTTAAGTACACTTGTACCGTTACTTAGATTTTATATAATGTAACATTTTACAACCTAGTCAGCCAGTACAATTTAAGGTTATTTTTTTTATCCAATGTTCCGGAACTAAATTATCGGCGGAGTAACTACATAATTGGCACGCGTATGAATATTTTATTCTAACCCTTGGTAGCAGCCCAACTACGTGACCGATCTGACCTCGCGCGCCTTGTCCGCGAGCTCACGTATTATTGGAGTAGATGGCTACCACTTTCATAACTTCTATTCCTCTTCTTGTAATTACCGACTAGAAATAACCCTTCTTAGACTACAGCTTCAATGTCTCGTGCCAAGACGCCGACGCCCGTGTTGTGATTTTACATATTGCGAAGGGAAGTAGAATCTTAATGTTTTATAAAGTCAAACATCGTAGGCATAATTCCATAGAACATTGGATATTTTAGTCCAACCTATCAGATATACATTTTTATATCTTTTACTCTAATTGGCAGCAACGTGACAAGGTATAACTTACATCTAATTTACCAACTAAAAGTTGTGCTTGTAAGTTTCGCTTATTAAATTGAACTTATAAGTAAACTTTGAAATTCGAGTATTTATTACTACGACCTCAGAAGTCACCACCCCCATGGGTTGTCATTCGGTACACAATAATGATTGCGCCTCTCTGCTATTGACGTGCCTACTCTCCCATCAACTGGGTGAAACTGAGTGAAAACGCCACAATGCCTGCCATTAAAATAGAGTATTTGTCTAAAGATGAATTAGTATTTGAACTTATATCTAGAGGTGTTAAATTAAATAGTGACAGTACAGTAAATGAACTTAGAAAGTCCTTAAGAAAGTCTTTGAGAAACAATATTTTACCTACTGCAAGTAGCCTATTAAAAATAGATCACAATCAGGAAGTACAACTTTCTCAGTGAAAAAGTGATTTTATTAGAACATGGGTGCAGTGAATTGAACAGTGATAGTTCACCTTTATAAATCACCAAATTCCAAGAAAAATTTAAACATTTAATAAACCGTTTATTTTTAGACAACCAGCTAGAACTAACTACTGTACATAGTGAAACTTTATCAGCTTTAAAGTGTAGGCTATTAAATGTTGAACAACAGTTAGCTAAAAACTTGCTACCTAAAGTGAACCTAGAACAGCTTAAAGTGTTAGAAGCCAATTTAAATGAATCATTAGAACAAGCTATGGAACAGGCAGTTAAAGAACAAATAGGTCCTACTTCTGTACAACCACCAACAATATCGCAGCCTACTGCCAATACCCCCACTTTGCCTTTAATGCCTATTTATAATGCAAACAATAATTGTATTAGTCAACCTATGTCTACTTTAAATATGTTTAATAAGTTAAACAACCCTGTAGAACATTATTTACAAAATTTTACAGTAACAAATGGTTTAGTAGTACCTGAGCTTATAAAATTTTTGAAAACTTTGTTAAAACTAAAATATGAAACTAGCCTATCAGATAATGAAATTTTAGCATTATTACCCTGTAAAAGTCCACTTTTAGCCAAAATAATACAGTGTAAGTCTGTCATGCCAAATGTCAACTATCTACACAGGGAATTAATTAGTGCTTTTATCCCTATAGGCCTAATTGAAAGACTTAGACTAGATTTAGTTTATAGGCCACAAAGGTTTGATGAGCCACTGTATGAATACTTCTATGATATCAAAGAGCTCAGTCAAGTTTTATTGTGTAACATAAGTCAACAGGACTTGGTAACTTGTATAAAAAGAGGTATTAAGCCTACAGATAGAAATAAGTTAATTTTTGAAAACAATCCCATTTGTTTTACAGATTTGGAAAAATTGTGTATAGCTAGTAACAACATAACCTTTAATGATAACTTAAGGGGCAATTTAAGTAGGACATATGTTAACAACATGTATCCACCACATGTTGAACTTAGAAAAAGTAGGCCTACTGTAAAAAACCCAAAGTTATGTTTCAATTGTAATAGGCCTGGTCACTTAGCAAAAAATTGTTTATGAAGCCAAAAAACTAGTTGGTAGGGGAGTGGTATTACACACAACACCTAAAATATCCCTCCCCGGTTTCATAAGTCTAAGAATACTAGGCCTAATTTTATAAATAGTAATGCAGTAAGAAAAGAAAAACACTATTTTATTAGAATCTATGATAAGGTAATTAAAAATTGGAGTAAATTAAACCATAGAAAACTAATTTAAAACTAAATGTTAAACAGTGTAACAATATGCTTTTAATTGAAGCTATATTGGGTAAAAATTTTATAACAAACTGCTTATTAGACACTGGTGCTGCAAGAGATATAATTAGTAAAGAATTTTATGACAGCCTATTGTTGAAATAAAAATGTTTCTAAATTAATGAAGTCAGATGATAAAATGTTTGCTGCAAATAACACTGAAAAAAAAAATGTTTTGGTTATGCTACGATAAAAATTTATAAATTTTGTTGGACACTAAAACTTATTGTATTGGATAATTTAAAATGGGACATTGTATTAGGAAACCCATTTATAACTAATGGTAAACTAATTTTAGATCTTGATGGAGATTCATGTTATTTTAAATTCAATTGTAATGAGAAAGTAACTATTGTCAGACAACAGCCTTTTGAACATGAATTAAACAACATTGATGTAAAAATAGGGTGCACTAGAGCTGAGGTTGAGATACAAAACCTTATAGGGGATTTTCCAAATGTTTTTACTCCGAAATTAGGAGAGGCTCTAGATTTGGAAGTTTAATTAATTCTAAATGACCCCACACCTGTAAATATTAGGCCTTATTTTATAAGACCTCCCACTGTAAATAAGATGAAAACAATAATACAGGACTGGTTTGACCAAGGAGTAATTGAACCCAGTACTTCAGCCTACTCCAGTCCAGCCTTTTTAACCAAAAAGGACAGACTTGTAGTCAATTACACAGAATTAAATAAAAAGTTACAGAAAATTGATTTTCCCATTGTTGATTTAAATATCTATTATCAACATCTTAGTGGAGCTAAATATTTTTTCAGTAATAAATTTAAGAAAAAGTTTTTTACAATGTCCATTATCACCTGATAGTCAAGATCTTACCTCATCTAGTACTATATTTGGTAAATATAAATTTAAATGAGTCCCCTTTGGTTTAAATGTTGGTAGTGCTGTATTGTCCGCCTATCTGGACAAAGTCCTAGACAATATAAAATTTAAATATTTGATAAATTTTTATGATTATATCTTAGTGTACAGTAAAGACCTTAATTCGCATTTAGTACACGTCAGAGAAATTGTAAATAGGCTAAGCAAACATGGCTTAACGGCAAACCTAGAGAAACCAAAGTTTTGTTTTGAGGAAATCTCCTTTTTGGGGAATTTAATAAAAAATAATAGAGTTACTATAGATCCCGAGCGAACAAGGAGTATAAGAGAATTTATGCCACCTAAGAACGCCAAACTAGAACAATACAGTCCTCGAATCGTTCATAACATTCAATTTTCAAGAAAAAAATCATTATTGCAGGTTTCCAAATATAAATACCACATTTACTCGTCGCATGTACCAGTTTTTAAATTCAAGTAATCGTGTTCTATAATTGCTTAAACACTATCAACCCTAAATGCCGATTTAGAGTCTAATAACCCCCAAAAAAATTTAATTCTATGGCGAGTTCTGGAGATTTAATACTACTGTTATTTAACTCCAATTGTTAACCAAGATTTTGACTAAAATCACTTTGGTAATGGTTTAATTCTGCAGGATGCTCTATCATTTTCAGCTGAAGCATTTTTCATCACGACTCATTCTAGTTTGTAGAATGTAGAATTTTTGAAAGTGACATTGAAATCTAATAAGGTATTTATATTACTTTATCACTTTAGTTGACTATACTTATTTCTTATAGTATGAGAGAGACATCTGGTGTTAAAGTCAGTAACTAGTTGAATCACTTGAAGATCACAGACAATATTTCTCCCAAAAATGGTCATAACAGTTACACAAATTATTAAATATAATAAATAAACATAATTCATTTAGTAGTTTAATATATAAACACGTAGCATAAACTGTTTTCAACTCAAGGTGAATATTTATCCAACTGCAAAATTGGCTCAAATATGTCAATTATAAATAATGTAGGAAATATTTCTCCTTATAAATTTAAAAATATTTAGCAGATATGATTGTATGAGCGAATAAAAAGTGTTACTGCGATTGGTTAGATGGAGTTGCTAAGTTCTGAATTGATTATTTCTGCACACTTTGGGTACAGACAGAATTCAAGACAGCCCAGGACAAGGTTCTTGCTATATTTACAAAAAATATTACAAAATATTTCATTAATCAAATAGAAATTATTGAAGAAAAGCGAAAACCACGAAATTAAAACATATGCAAACTGAATAAAATTGAATTTACTCAATTATCATTACATGTGAACTATTCCTGTGCTTTGTGTTGTAGTTAATATTTGCTAAAAATAGGATGTAATTTGCTTTGGGTAACGAGAGATGCTATAAAGAACAACTTAGATCTCTAAATTATAAAAGTAACTCATCCATGTATGGCCTGGTCCTTGGAACTGGCCATCGCATCTTTTTTTCTCTTACATGCGACGCGTTGAATGGATACTGAACACAAAGAATTAGAATTATCAAAAAAAAAAACCAGTCAATTAATTACCTATCCTTTGATATTTCCAGGGATATTAAACAGTTTTTGTACGTACGATTCATATTATTACCTTAATTTTCTCTTAGCTACATTGCTTCTTTTCGCCATCACTAGTACTGACATTAAACCGATTTTTCTTGTTATGTGATTGTCTATACACAGTATAGAGACAAATATGTGTTTAAAATATAATTTAAATTTGATTTCTATCTAGGTTACGGTGTATATAGTAATAGATCTAAAGTGCATAAAAGATTTAGTTAATTGGAAAAAAATATAACCTGTTTCCATCTGTACCCTTTGGGTTCAGAGTGAATAAAATAACAGAGAACACAAGTTTACCAACTACTTACTACACAAGATGAACAAATGGTTTTTGTATCTCGTAAGTATACTGACGACACAAAAAGGAATAAATGAATCTGAAATAAATATAAATATATATATATATATATATATATATATATATATATATATATATAATTGTTGATATTAAATTCTGATGTGTATATTTTGCAATCTCATTATCACTATGAACTGTTCCGATATCTTGTGCTGTGATTAATACTCAATAAAATATGATATAAACTGTTTAGGAACGATATAGTGAGAGTAGAAATTGTGATTTCTAAATAATAAAAGTAAATCAGTTATCTTTGAAGGTCCTGCTCCTGCTCCTGGGCACCGCATCCTGTTCTTAATGGTGGTTCTCCGACTTACTGAGAGTTGAACTAATTTTGAACGAGGAAACTGAACTGTCGATAAAAATTTAAAAGAAATCTCAAAAATTTTCCTTGTAGTTTCTATGGAAATCTATAAAATAATAAATATTACTTTTGGGTATTTTTCTGTTGTTTCGTTTCTCTTATTGCTGTATTAAACTACTGTACTTATGTTTAGGTCACAAGTTTTATCAAAATTCAAAATACAGAAACTTTTAT
Source organism: Homalodisca vitripennis (assembly GCF_021130785.1). Taxonomy (NCBI): domain Eukaryota; kingdom Metazoa; phylum Arthropoda; class Insecta; order Hemiptera; family Cicadellidae; genus Homalodisca; species Homalodisca vitripennis. The sequence continues at coordinate 100,965 of NW_025777479.1, read as the reverse complement.
TAATTTTTATTATCTAATTATAAATACGTAAATGCTGAGCAGACAAACTTGTATAAAAACATAATTTTAATAGTTTTTTGTCCGTATACCTAACACGGTAATATATGTTGTATGGTATACAATATCTAAGGAGAGTGTTCGATATGTCGTTTACACTGTTGTTCATTCACATATAAAACCCTCTGTATATTCAACAAATATGGTATGACATCATGCAAGTAGTCAAAAATACAGATACATTTTAAATTTCCTTAGACGATTATAGCTATTAATAATCTTATAACAAGTACAAAGCACTAATGTAATTATGTACATGCTTACTTCACAATATTAAACCATTTTAACTTTACATAATATTGTGTATTAGAAAAAATTAACTAAATTAGCTTAAGTTAAAAAAAACTTCTTATAAATGTTAAAGATCTTAAAGGTGTAAATTTATTGAGAAGGATAAATTATAATTTCCTTATAATGAAGATTATATTACATTTGGAGTTTAATACCGTTAGAAAAAATATGTTTTAACAGATTTGCATGTCTAAAAAATCCGATGAGAGGGGTCATATTTGAAAAAAGTCGAAAACTTTCTTATCTCTGAGGTTGCGAGTCGATGAAGGTCAGAGCTATGACTACTAAAGGTTCCAATGTGAAAATTTTTATTGGGTGATAGTTCTACTATTACAAATATAAATTTGTATTATTTCTAATAGACTAGGACTTTCGATAGGTTAAAATTTTCTTAGGTTTGAAACTGTCCCAGCTCACTCGTCTCATATGTTGGGAGCTTTTTATTCTGGGAGTTTCTTAATCATGGTAATACCCAGAACCTGAGTTTATGTTAAGTCAGATTGTTCCAGAGGCTGGGATATTCTATAGATCAAATGGCATATTCGACAGTTACGTTGATGCCATCGAATGGAGAGGTAGAGGTTAGTTTTCCCGAGAGGCTACAGATTCTAGTTATGGGAGGATTCTAGAGGCTAAATACTCACAGAGAAAAAGGATATTTACAAAAGCATGTCATTCCAATAGCTTAACAGTTTTACTGAGTGTGGTGTTAGAGATTTGGCTGTCCGTGTAAAGTTGCAAGGTTCTAGAAACAGAGACGGAATGAATCTAAAAACCAAATTGGACCAGACTCTTAATCTCACTTTCGGTTAGCAAAATCTGCCTTTTTAACTATTCTTTACAATTATATGATTGATTCAAATCTTTGCATGTCAGTGATAAATGTTTTAACACATATTTTTTATATCTAAAGTTTATTTTAGACAAAAAATGAGTTTGGAAAAACATAATAATGGTCGGAATATAAAAAGATTTTCTATTGAAAATTCTTATGAAATATTAGTAATATTGATCTATTACGTTCCTCTATTTTGCCTTGATACACTCTAGATTTCAATATCGCATAATATATTGGTGCGGTACATATAAGTATTTTAAGATAATCTAAGAACCACCCTAAACCAATTTTTACGTAACATGTAAAAACTTTTAAAAATGTAAAGTTCCTTTCCCCTCTACAAAGAAATATATATTAAACCTACTCAACATAATTTTGTTTAAAAAGTCTTTGGATTTTTTTTAATTAAAACATCTATGTAAATTGAAATAATTTAAGACTACCCTAGGTTAAAAAGTCTAATTTTCGCCAATCTTTTCAAATATTTGGACCCACGGGTATTAATCACCTTTCATTAAACATGAAAATAGGTACGTTAAGGTACTATTATAGAGTTTCACCTTCTTTATATATTTTGCATGTTGCTTTTTATATTTTGAATGTAGGCGGGGTATTACGTTTAGTATTGTATTAGTATCAGCACCCTGTATGATGGTTAACATTAGCATATTGACAAAATATACGATGATGATTTTAAGTGGAAAAGAATTATAGTTAATTATATGAATAATCCATATTTTATAGGGGCTTACTTGGAAAACATAGTTTTACAATAAAATGTATTACTTTCTAAATTTCCAAAATATCGTATAAAGGTTTGTGTAATGATCCTTCATACCACAATAATATTAATAATATTTTTGTTATACATTAGATTAAGTAATTAACTAAACTAGATTCATGTGACACCTGATAGAAATATAGCTTGCGATCTAGGTAATATTAAATTTGATGTTTAAGGGAAAACGAATTATTTGGAACTAATTCATTTAACTGCAAGTTATATGATTTAAAATTTGTTAATTATTCAACTGTTTCTCATACAGCTGGTGGCTTTACAAACACTTAAGCAGAACAATGTTTGGAGTTGAATAAAACTATTATAATATTTGTTTAGTCACGATTCTAAAATAAATAGTTGATACAATCTAGACAGTAAAGCGGGAAAACGTGGGTTAAACATTGAGTTTTAGTACACGAGCTGCTAAACCAGGTCCTCGCAGGAATAACCTATCTTACCTAATAAGACCTGAGTATGTAAAAAACCAATATTTTCTTACAATTATTTATATCGACAGAATTTAAAACCTTTCCAAGCTATTTTATTTTTGATTATTTTAGTTATGGACTTTGGCCTACTGCATTTTTAAAAAGCTGCACCTTTTGAGACATTTAAGAATCGTATGAATATTTCCAACTTAATTAATAGGGAATGACAATATTATTAAGTAGAAAATAGTATCGTGTCTTGAATATGATACAAAAACGTAGCATATATTAGTACATTTTTAACATGTTTATAAAATAATACGACTATAGCCGAAATAATTTCAGATTGTATGGCAATGGGTTTATTTTAAATCTCCGACTTGAGTGCACTGTCTTTAAAGTTAAATATAAAACGGATCAAATTATTGAAGTATTCTTCAGTACATTTCGGCGTTACTTGTCCGGTGACGTCATTCCACTGATGAATGACGTCCATGCACTATGACCGGTCACAAGAGTCAAGGTCAGACAATCGATCTTGTCGGATTCGACTTTCGCACTGACTGTTTTACCCACGACCAGTTGTACGTCCTGCTCAGTAGAGTTCGACGCCCAGAAGATATCGTGGTCCTTGTCCGTCCTGATCGAGTATTCAAAGAAGTCGGTTACGCGAGGAACATCGTGTTTGGCGAACTTCTTCAGTAAACCAGATTGACACTGACAGTAGGTAAGGGGGTATGCCGAACCAAAACTTCCCGTCGTGATTGACTCTGGCAGTAGGCTAGGGGGCCTGCTCATACAAAATTCCCCTTCGTGATTGACTCTGACAGTAGGCTAAGGGGCCTGCTCATACGAATTTCCCCCGCGTGATTGAATCTGACAGTAGACTAGGGGGCTACCGAAAAAAACTCCCCCTCGTGATTGAATCCGGCAGTAGGCTAGGGGGCTGCCGAAACAAAACTCTCCTTCGTGATTGACTGTTGCAGTAGGCTAGATGTAACATTAGAGCTCTGGTGATAGTTTCAGTAACTAATTAGTTAAATCAACAATTACAGACCATATTCCTCCTAAAATATGTATAATATCGTTATGAGAGTAAAAATTAAATTAAGTTATTAATTTCATTCCTAGGTAAACTAAAATTCACTAATTTCAAATTATTTTCAATATTGCACTACTATAAAACGCCCGAGTATTATCTCTCTGACATATTTAAGTAAATAATTCTCCAAGTAATCATTACACTTTTTATCTTATACGTATGAACGGATATTATATCATTTGGACAGTATATGGAAAATGAATGTAGATTTTATTTTATTCAGCACTTTTAAGTACTGAAAGAATATAAAGCCATAACAGATCATATTTCTCCTTAAATCAGTATATGTTATTCAGTTATTGAATGTAAGCAATTAATTATATGTAATTGATTTATAACTTTTATTTTCAAGTCAACTGGCATTCATTAATTTCAAATTATTTTCAATATTGCACTACTATAAAATGCCTGAGTGTTATCTCTCACACACGTTGAAGTAAATAATGCTCCAAGTTATTATTAACTAAAAATCAATTATTTCAATATTTTATTCTGTGATTATTAATCCCTAAACTAGGATTTAAACTACTTCGGGTGAAATGAATAGAGAAAAACTTTGAATTCTTAATAATAAAGTAACTCACCCATAAGCCTTTGTCTTGAAATTTGTCTATGCCTTAGTAGATATATAATTATATCAACTTTATAAATCAGATTAAAAATAAGGTCATTAAATATCTTGGAAAATATTAGACCGATTCTGCATGCACGCTTTAGGTACCGGTACATGTAAAACAAGTCCAAAATTTAAAACAGTCCAAAGCACAAATGTAACCAAAACGTGCCATAGCTTTTATTGATAACGTGCCAGTGAAATTCCTTGTGTATAGCAATCATCCCAACGTAAGATATAAAAGTAATGAAATGATCACCAAACATAAATTTCTGTTTTATATAAATCACTTTACTATTTTTATAATATAATAATAATAATAATAATAATATTCCTTTATTGCATAAAAACAATTTACAACAATTGCATTGCAAGCGTCAGTAATGGTACAAAAAATATATATATTTATTGTACCATATATATATATATATATATATATATATATATATATATATATATATATATATATATGGTATATATTCTTGTGTTATTATTTATATAGTCAATAATATATGCACTGGTCTAGTGATTTATCCTGCGATAAATGTTCAATAATACTATAATGTAAACTACGTACTTTGGATGTCAAGAGATAGAGAGGGCAGAAACAATGATATAAACAATAATAATAACTCACTGTATGTCCTGGTCCTGGTCCTCTCTCTGAGCCTCACAGCGTTTTCCTTGTTCGGTGGTTCTCCGAGGTGCTGCGATTACAATTTCCCGAAATTTTCTTTTCTTGTTTCCAAAGATATAAGTAATTTAAATGTGGACTGCTGTAGGAGACATATAAGCTCAGTTCTATAAATAACAGTGTCAATATTTCATTAGAAGTGTTTTCCAAGGAACTTTCTTATATAGACAAAACCACAAGATCTCTTTGTATTTATGTTATAGTCTATTGGTCAAACATTTACGAGTAAAAGCTAACTGCTATAAGATTTGTATAAGTGATGAAATTTTTCCTCCAAAAATGACATTGATCTTCATCCAACACTAGCTTTGGTCCGGTAAAAAGAAAAGTAAAAATCTATGAAGCAATATGTTTATCAAAAATAATAATTTTATTACAAACATTTAAATCCAGCCGTCAGACGCGTAAGTGATAGTTATATTAGCCAACTATATGGAAAGACTAAATTAACCATCTTCAGCCAAGTTGTATTTGTACCGACATTTTCAAACATTCCAGTTTTTATATTTTTATAAAGAGTGACGTACGAATATTTAAACGTGTAAAATACGCTATTATACTAATCTTTATGTTTTACCTTGGTTATTAAACTTTTTCATCGTATCCTGGTCTGACATGCACTAAGGGTTTATATCAATTAATTAGTATTATTAAGTAGTATATATATATATATATATATATATATATATATATATATATATATATATATATATATATATATAATACTTATAGTCTTAAACGTTTATAGCTAATGCATCACTTACGTATGTAGAATTATACATTTAATTTTAAACATCTAAGCCAGTAATGCAGAGTCTAACTCGGAAGTTAAATGAATAGATTCTGCGTCAGATCTTTGAAACTGAGGCAAGAACCTTCCATTGTAATTATTAATGGTTTTGTAACTTGGGAAGATGATACGATATTATTCTGATAACGTTAACAAAAGTTGTTTTCTGGAATGTCCCTTTTAGCTAGGTTTTCTCTTGCATACGAAACTTATTCGCAAACATATAATTTAATTAAAAAAATATAATTTTATGTAATATTGCTTATTAGTTTAGAAATCAGTCTGTAAAATATAAGATAACAACATGATTTTGATACTATTGCAAGTATTAGTTATCAACCTTGTAATATAATTCATTTAGTTAAGAAAATCATTGACAGAGGTATTTCTTAAATTAATTTCCAAAAGAAAACGGTACAATTTCTGCAGGAGAGAATGGTAATCTATATTCTGAGCAGTTTTTGGTCCTATACTTTCACGTTGCAGTCCTATGTCACCTTCAGTGACATTTTACTACATTACAAACTTAATTTAGAGGCGTGTGTTAATCTTTATTTCCCTATTGTCTGTGGACACTTGGATCTGTGTAGTTCCTAGTCGAAATGTAGATATTGAAAGTTCAGCTTTACTATCCTTTAAAGACGACTATCAGCATTATTTTGATACGAGACATGCTCATGTGCACCTTTTGGGTTTCGGGGGAGAATTTTGTGTATACCTCCAGGAGCTCTACCTTTTGGATTTTGGATTTTAATATGTCCTGATGTTTTGTATAACAACAATTGCTAAAGAAATGTGTGCTTTGGTTATACAGGCAACGGTTTACTCCGGCAGGGTGCCCTCTCAATTTCGAAGTTTAGCTGACGCATTATTATCCAAAACGACTTATTTTATTTCGTCATGAAACATAAATTTCATTATTATCATTTAAAAAGTGGAATGTTAATATTTAAATGTAGTATTAGAATATAATTATGCATTCCTAATATTGTATTATTTAACTTGGCCCGTTATTATCTCTTGTGAAAGAGAGCTCTGGCGTGGATTTCTGTAACTAATAGAAAGAGGCAAATCTTGAAGAACAAATTTAGGTCACAACTGTTTGGTATTGTTTTTAATTTTTGAAATATATCATTTAAACAAAAATACTTATCTTTTTTATATCTTGAATAAAAATCAATGACTAATTTCAAATCATTACGAATGTTTTGCTTAATAGTAACGCTAAAAAGATTGCTGTAAAACACAAATTAGAAAATGCTTCTCATAACAATATATACATTGTAAGTATATGCTGTAAGTCCTGGCCCTGGTCCTGCTTCTGGCCGTCACATCGTGTTCCTTGTACTACTTCTGTGACTATCTGTGAGTTGAGCGAAGTTTGAAAAATGCAGCGACATAAAACTTTAGAATTATTTAAAAACATTATAATATAAATGCCATTTTGTTTCCATGGATATAAAATAATATTTTACTCAAACTGCTGCTTACATTTTAGCTGTCCCTTATATTGCTGACGTCACGACTACTAATAAAACTAAATACTTGTTGTCCGATTATCCCAACACATATATTTTAGGGACCCAAACGGATGAATAAAACTTAACTATAAAGATTCTAATAAAATGTTTTCCCCGGTTCTGATCTATGTGCTACATTATTAGTGTTTGGATGCAATATCCAGGGACAACATCCTATTCTACAATAGTTTATACTATAAATTCAAACTCTTGTGAAGATGTTTGGATGTGTAATAATCACGCTTATCCTATTGGGCAGATTTTAACTAAACTTGTGATTTTTACTTTTAATACAAATAAAACTTATGCTTTTTGGTATTTTAAAGTATTCATTAAAAAATTTTACGAAATTTGAATATTATTTAATAACTTAAATATGAATTGTATTTCAAATTTAACAATGTAGTATTTCGCTGCTTACCGTGTAACAGGACGCAGTGTATTCAAGTATTTTGTATTTCAATATATAAATATCATAAGTGGTAGTAAGATGAAAATATAAATAGCAAGTACAATATATTATTTTATAAATAGCAGCAATGACATATGAAACCAATTTACACACTCTGCTATCTTATAAAATACTTATGTTTAGTTTGTTGGACATTGCCCTTTGAGTATTTAATAAGCGAGTGTCTCAATAGGTAATAAAGTTAGACTCTACATAATCCTGCACATCGATTTGTCATCATGCGATAGTAATTAATTTCTTATAAATTAATGAAATAGTTTGCTCACAAACAATAAATATAATACTTCAAAGTACATTTGAGACACCGGACAGGTTATTACATAATTATTAAGTAAAGTAAGCTTCTCAGTTAACAAAGGCGCATTGTGAGAGAATCCTATTTACTAGTATCATCTTACGCTAGTAATCAATTCTTTACGAAGCCTTAAAAGAATGGAAGCTCACAAATGAGTATAATATCTAAAATTTTGGATTTAAAACAATTTCGTTAATGTTTTAGCCTACATTTTGTGGCATTGTAAGCTAATTAATATCATTATTAATAAAGTAGAGTGAAATTTGGAAAATAATTATATGATTAAATGAACCAATTAGAGGATGTAGTTTTCTTTCTAATTTGTATATAAGAAATAAGAACAAGACATTTTATCATGCAGACGCGAGATGCATGCACATACACTTTATGGATAATAGAACACAAAATATACTGGAAGTATAAATATATTAGCATTTATTGTACATCTATGAGCCCAACCAGCAACACAATATATTTACTGTCTAAAATAGTGACATGATGTAATCTTCAAGTATTCATTATTTGTAATAATAAAGCAAAAACACAGGTATTAAAATGTAGGTACATTTACAAAACTGAGGTTATTTTAAAGCATAAAGAAACGTTTTTCTTTGCTAGAAAAAATACTCAATTTTGGTAAATATTAATTTGAGGTTTTAATTTATAATCAAATGTTAGTAACTCAAAAGAATTGCATTTAACTACGTTATAAACGAATATTGTCCACTATATATTTTAAATCGGAAATCAAAAATATGAATTTTGATATATATGCTTTTCTCCAAAAAATGTTTAATTGAGTGTTAAACAACAAAGAAGAACTCATTAAAATTTAGTATTCATATATTAAATGTAATTGCAATTTATATCAACATTTGAAACCATCTTTTCATAAATTATTTACGGTTCCAGTTTTCTTGAAAATGAAATTGTAAATCTTACATAGCATAATGACCAAAATTTTAAAGGTATATCTCTTTCTTCCTTATAGTCTTTTACGTCAAATAAATGTAAGAGATCACAGAGTATGGCTTTGATCTGTAAAATCCCCTTGAACACCACATCCTTCGTTGAAAACATTATAATCCTGATGGGATTTTTAAAGGAAATCATTAAAGTATAAGTTCTGTAATCATGTATAATACACCATATACCTGAGTTAACATGGTAATTTTACTACTTATTTATAACTTTAGATTAGTGAAGGCACTTCCTACTGATGTGGGTAAACAATCCAACTAGTCATAAACTAAATATTATTATACACAAACGTGCAAGATTATGACAACCATGTAAGGAAGTAACCGGGTCAGTTCGGAGCTTATTGCCAGAGAAGATATCCTTACGATGCAAGCCAATCCGTCCCAGTATTTAACCACACAAAAAAACTTAAAACGTTAGTCTAGGGCTAAGCCCTCAGATATAAAGCAACTACAATAGCTTCGGCTCAAGACCAAAAACCGTCCGATTGAAAGCCTGCACTATATTAGTAACCACATTCCCCTGGCAATAAACCTTTCCAGTAGAGTTCCCCAATTCTATAACCTGTCAACAACAACATTAGGAACTTGACTTGGCATCAACTCGCTTATAGAGCCTCCTCGACAAAAAAAGGACCGATGGCTCCCTATTACGTCATCTTACAAATGTGACTAGCGCAACCTGGGCCGGGTTAACACAAAGACAATTCTATCACACCAGTTTACGGCTCTCTTCAGGGTTGTATTAAGGTTATTATACGTAACTGAGGTTTTAAATTTACCAGTCAGAAGAATTATCATGTTTTCTAATCTGCATACACCTATGTAAAAAGACCTCTACTGTTACAGACCTAAACAGGTCGTCTATAACAAGGAGAAAGGACGCCATTCTGAAGAGAGCCTTAAGTGGTTCTTTAACCGATCCTTTCACCCCAAATAGTGGGTTTAACGTTTCGAAATATAAGTAGGAATTTAAGATCTAAAAATTTCTGTACTTTTTAATTTTAAATGTACGTGAAAATTTTAGTTATTTCATTCTAAAAATAGAGTCTGGAAAAAGAGAGAAAAAATATTAGAGTAAGGTGGCAATGTATTAGATTCCAGATATTTTGAATCAGTTTCTTGGTAAAAATGATATTAAATTTACCCATTTTTATTGCTCAAAAGTTCTTTGGGAATATTAACCAATTTTTAAAACAAATAGTCAAGACAGTCATTTAATTTGAACTTATTCATTCAAGGACTTAATACTAACAAAATTAACGGAAGTAAACTTATGTAAATATTTGGAACTAATGACCATTAATATATGCCTTATATCCCGACGTGATTAAAATGTTAGTCTTAGAACTAAAACACGTAATAGGCGACTTATAATATATAATAAATTAATGAAGGGTACAACTCGCTGGATAGATCTAACATTTATTGCAACTGTTAGGAAATTCACGTTATAAAGAAGCCGTATACTGGAGTCATTCTGCTATTGCTGTACGTTACGAGGGTGTCCTTTCAATTTAAAAGTTAAGCAGACGCATTTGTATACGAATTATTTATTCTAGTTTACCACGACACGGAAGTTAAATTATTATTAGTGATAGCAAGAATACTATTAGAAGATGGAAATTAAATCTAAGTAAGAAGTTTTATTACTGTACCATTTTAATTTGTCATGTCTTATTTATTGTACTGTGGATGCGTGCTATAGTGCATTTTTACGTAACTAACGGAATTAGTTAGGAATTATAGTCTATGGCTTTCTTTAAAATTATTTTAAAACGTATTTTAAATTATTGAGTTTTAAACGTGATTTAGTTGTGGATTACTAATGTTAGTCAGGTAACGTATAATAATTTAAACTAAACTTAGTATTTAGCCTAACAAAAAACGTCCTAAAAGTTGCTCAAAGACAACTCAACTATGAGATTAGAACATTCTTCTCATAAAATATTAAATATTGTCATAAACCATGAAAAACAGTTCCAAATCTGCTGTGACGATTGGAATCTGTAAAATAATTGAACCCAATTCTTCCTGCACGCTTTGGGTACAGAGAGGATTAAAACAGCCCAAACACAAGTTTAGTAGCTTTGTATAAATAAAATCAGTGAAGGTCTTTGAAAAATTAAAGGAAATACAACGAAATAATACATTATATTTGAAACTTCTATTTTCTTTTGAATTATATCATCGTTGTATATACACCTTTCATGTGTGTCTTGTTGTACTTAATAGCCACTAAAACTAAAACTAAAATGTAAATTTTATTGGGTATCAAGAGACATTATTAGGAGAACTTGTGATAACTAAATAACAGAAGTAACTCACCCTTGTAAGTCCTGGTCCTCGTCCAGCCTCTGACCATCAAATTGTAATACATGTGGTGATTATCTGATAGCTGCAAGTTTAACGACTATGAAAATGCTGACAAATACTCGTAATACTATTTAATGATCAAACATTAAATTATCTGACAATTATTGTTGTTTCTATCGATATAAAATAATGTTTGAGTGGAAACTGTTAATTATATATCATATTGGTGTTTCATTCTTTTATCTTTTGGTGCCTTTTTATGTCAAGGATACTACTAACAAGAAATTAATTTCTACTTGTCTGATCTCCCGTAGAAATACATTATATAGAGAAACCACATAAGTCATAAGTTATTTACTGTGATATGATTTGATAATGGTGTTTTGGAATGGTTATTTTATAAATATCCCTCTGGGAATTACCTTTTAGATCGAAAGGTTAGGTAATTATTCAAAGTGAAAGCAGAATATACGCTTTGATAAAGTAAGTTACAGATATTCTTGAGGTTGAGTGGTAGATGTTACGATATTTTTGGGGATCATTTATAGAGCAGGGAATTCTTAATTTTTCTGGAGCATAGGTATAGAACGACGGCAACCTTCATTTAGGATGTCTATCTGTGGGGACAAACGGGATCGGAGTAAAAATATCTGATACTACTGGATCATCCATATAATAAGGTATCTTTTTTCCTCTTATTCTTTAAAAGGCCGGCCGATTTTTTATGAATCATTTAGAAACAAAAGTCAACCAAACTTTATCATCGGCAGTCTCAAAAACATGTCAAGGCAATCAATCAGAGCCTCTTTGGAATGTTCAAAACACTACCAGAATGCCTATGATAAAACGTTGTTTATTATCACAAGTTTGTGAAATAGGAACAGGTATTTCGGATACTTCCTTCTGTTCCCAACATAACCTACACAGCGGATAATTTAAAAAAAATGCTAAGTCTGTGGAGATGTTCTTACTCACGAAGGAAACTCAATGATCTGCCTTGTACGAATAGACCACTGCTACTCAAAATCTTAAGCAGGTCGTCGGCAATAAGGTTTATAGCAATTATAAGTGATGCCAACCTTAGGGAAACCCCCAAAAAAGTTTTGTAACCATTCTAAGCATTAGCAAGGATAGGAGGTTAATACATAGAATATTTATTTCTAGGCATAATTGAAGTATCCATGTACTTATATTAGCTTGGATAATTGGAAGTCTTAAAAAGGAATAGAAAGAAGAAGACTTGACATATAGAGTTAAATTTTAAAAGTAGCTTCATATCAATGTATAAAACAATGCATTCTATGTTTTCCATGGAAACTAGCTGATTATTTGTAAATGGTTTTACAAGGCTATGGTATTTGTAACAATAATGTGAACGACAAAATAGCAGAATAAATCAACTTTTAAACTAGCTAAATACAATCATATGACATTTTAACATGCAAAATAATAACACATGCAGCGCATTCATACATTAAAATAAAAATAATAACATAGAGAAAATGAAATATTAACATTAATTGGCAAGATGATACACTTCTGTGCAGTCTTTTGTTTTAGTAATTTTTCTTCCGGACCGGAACTTGTGTTATTTATCACTGCTACAAAAGCTAACAATTTGAAAAACGTTTAAGATATCTTTTGCAAGTTATCTTGAAAAATAGCAAGTGTAGAATTATGAAAGACTTTATGTATTAACTTTTTCTCCATAGAGAAGAACAAGATCTATGACTTTGCATGCCCACATATTGCTCTCGGCATGCCGTTATTGATTACTCAGTAGGCTTAAACAATTTATCTTTTGTCCGCTGGGGGATGATCGAATTTCTGCAAGATATCTCAACATAGAAATCTGCAACAGGCCTTAAATTTTGCATGCAATTTTAGTGAAGCCTGTTACGTGACACGTGATGTGGTTAATCCTAACTTGTTTGTAAGCCATTTTGGAATATCACTTTTTCAATGGCGGGATGTTCTCTGAGAATATAAAAACTGAGAACTGTTCTTGCTGTAGACAGTTTTATGTGAGCAGTCGCTTTCATTAGATACATGTTCAATACAATTTATATTTAGAGTAAAACGTATTGCTAAGGATACGTATCCTCAAAATAAAAGAATGCAGTAATATAAACTGTTTACAATCTTTTGAAACAGTTAAACTTTCATGCTAAATATTTGCTTAAAAGCTAACCACCTTAAATACTGCCTTAGAATACCAGATAATCCAATAAAATTTTTAATTCTCCGGTGGCTTCTATATAGTTTATTAATAATATCAATTCACATTCGTAACGAAGATACCTACTACAATTAAATGGCACAGTACTCACACATTTTAGAAGTTCTCCTGACGCATTTTCATCAAAATGACTAGTTCTACCTTGCCATGAAATAAAAATAAAAATATAATGTATTATATTCAAAAGGATGATTTTAAGTGATATGGGAGTCCTATATTAAAACATTTATATATTTTTTATCACAAATATTTATTTTTTTATTTCTTGTATTCTTCGAGGGAATTCTAGCGTTAAATTCGTTAACTATTTAAAGAAATAGAACATTATAGACCATATTAATCTTGAAAATGATTATCACAGTTAAAAACCAATTATTAAATATAATAAAGAAAAATATATTATTTAGGAATATTATTCTTAAGCGGCTAGCACAAACAGTTTTCAACTCAAGATCAGTATTTATCCTTCCAAAAATATTCTAGAAATTATGTTGGATATAATTTAGGAAATACTAATCATATTAAACTTTAATTTCTTTTAGAACATATGTATGAACAATACTAAGTGTGGCGGAAAATCTGTAATCTTCGTGTTTCACATTCTGATTTGATTTTTTCTGTATGCTTTGGGTACAGACAGAATTAACAACCCAAAAACAAGTAGTAACTATAAAAAGTATAAACATAGTAGGTTAAGTATAATCTTTACGAAACTAGTAAATCACGAAATTAAAATGTATACAAATTTAAAACTCTATTTTCACATTATCATTAAATATGAACTGGCCCAGTGTTTTGTGCTGTGATTAATAGCCGCTAAGACTAGGATGTAAACTGCTTTGGGTAACGAGAGATACTATAAGGAGAAATTTAGACCTAAAAATAATAAAAGTAACTCATCCGTGTGAGTTCTGGTCCTGGTTTTGCCTATCGCATCTTTTTTTACTGATTTATCTCTTACATGCTGTGTGTCAAACGAAATATGAACAGAGATTTCGAACTATTTAAGAACGTGTAATTACATTACCTTTGGTGTTTCTGTGGATGATAAATATGATTTATCATTTTTTACGTGATTACATACTAACTATTAGGTAAACAACATTGCTTCTTTACGTCAACACTACTACTTACTGTACATTAAACTGAGTTGTAATTATATTATTCATCATACATGTACATAAAAAACAAACATCTGAATAAAATATATAATTGTAGAGGTAATGGTGAATATGGTAATATAATATTTTCCAAATACAAAGCCCAGAGGCACACTTAAATATGAAATTTGTACTCTATTGTTAATTGGTCTATCTGAAAATATAATACCTTCATAAGTTTTAAAAATACTCCCAATAATCTATTTTATTTGAGTAGTTTAATATATATTATACTTTTAACAACTTACAATTTATTTTCACGTATGCTTCACTAATAAATAACACTTGATTCAGGATATTACAATCGTGTTCATCGTGACGTATCTCGTATATATTAGATTCATTAATGATATAACTGCACAAAAGAGGTTTAAGGAAAACTTTATTTCAATAAAGTGTAAAGTGCATAGCATTAAAAATGTGTATCAATCAGAACTATATACAAAAATATGATATTTAAATTGTTGCTGAACATAAAATATTTATTGTGGCTGTAAAATGTTCAAGATAGCTTTATTAAATTATCATAAATAATTTTGCCATGTTTAGTAATTCGGTACACATTTTGAGTTAAATACAAACCGGATTTTTAAGGAAAGAGACCGTTTAGGTTGAATCCGTTGCATATAAAAATTATATACTCATTCAAAACTTAAATATGGTACTGAGGTTAAAATTGTGTTGTGTGTTAGTCAAAGGGTATACAAGTTTTCCTATAGTTTACAGACCACCATAACAAATCGGTTCGATGAAATGATCACTAAAACAGTTCGTAGTCATCTGTAGGATACCCATCTCCGCATTCTGAGAGAAACTCTCAATTAGTTATAATCGCATAAATAACTGACTTTAACATTTCTAGACCAATGCTATAAGAAGGTACTTAAGGGAGCCGATGTTAAATTGGTAAAAATAATAATTATTATAAATGCTGGATTAGGGAATAAAAACTTTAGAGCTGAACGTTTTACGGTAAAATCCGCAATTATTTATATAATTACAAAAAAAATATCTTATAACATGCATAGCTACCAGGTTCCTATAAAAGGAGAATGTTTAATTTTAACACCAGTTTAGAGAAATAATAACTCCGACTACAAACAGTTTGTACAAGTTTCTTTTGTAATAGTATAACATACTCAGAACTGCTCCCACCTTCAGACTGTTTAAAAATAAAATGTCATTCCGTAAAATAGAGGTGTTATAAGATATATAATCAATATAGTTTTTAAATGATAACGCTGTAATAATTACGTCTGGGATTTTGTATGGAAGTGAAAAGTTTTACTAACTCAACCTTTTACAAAAATTGAGTTTTACATAAACTAGTTTTATTGGATTTGTAAACTCAGATATTTGGATACCTCAAGGGTTGGTTTGAAACCATACATATATATTTCATGAACTAGAGACTGTTTTAGTTAAATTTCAAAAGATTAATCTTTACTGTAAATTCTTGAACTTATTTTTATTGCTATCATATCTCAATTACTAACTGTTAAATCTACTGAATGCTAGACGACTTGTAGCGTGCAAAAATAGCGTTCCCGTACCGGTACTCAACCTCGAGCCCTACAGTTGATAAGCTGAGACAGTAATAACTTAGCTATCAGGATGGCAGACTATATCTGGTAACTAGTTTTTCAACTAGTCAAGTTAAGGATATTTAAAATTACTCAAAACGACAACGTTTATTAATTAAATGTTAGAATGGAGTCCAGTGAGTCATTATGTGTATGAAACTCTACCTCTTCAGTTTTTGTGCAATAAAAGAGATCTCTGGTGTAGATTTCAATATTGATTTTATAAAAGTAAGGCCTGTAGACTAAGCCTCTTTTTTATATCGAATTTAGAAAATTCAATTTAGTTGTCTATATTCAGATTATTAAAATGTCAAAAATATGGCTGTTAGACATAAGTAACAAGTATTTAATGTTTTATAAAAACCCATGCTTGTTACCCCCACCGTCATCAAAATTTTCGGAAGGTCATAGCCCAAAAAACAAGCTTATCAACATCTATCTGGTTAGACAAATAAATGAAATTTTACAATATAATAATCTTTACAAAACAAGTATTGAGTCCAAATTCAAAATTCAACAAGTATAGAAATCCTATTTACATTTTAATCGAGTGGTTGGTGATTTGATTAATATCGCGACTATTAAAAACTGTACCAACCACTAGGATTTAAACTGCTTTGGGTAGCAAGAGATAGAGCGGAAAGTATTATATATGAGTATTAAAAGAAACTTATCCTTGTAGGTCCTGGTCCTGGTCCTGCTTCTCACCATCGCATCCTGTTCCTTGTGATGGTTCTCCGGCTTACTGCAAGTTGAACTACTTTTGAAAAACACAAAAAAACTATCTAATAAAATGTAAATACTCGTATGTTTTCCCTGGCATTTCCATGGAAATCTATAATTTGAATAACCATTACTGTTGGGTATGTTTCACCTGTTTTATTAGATGAAGAGGTTTCTGCATGTTTAATAACAGTCGAGGTGATATCTGAAAATGGTTGAGAGCTTTCATAAGCCAGGGGATCATAGAGGTTAAGAGGTAATAGAGGTCATAGCTTCAGATAATATGGTATATAGATGTATGGGAAAGTTAATAGAGCATTTATAATGTGGAAACTTTAGATCAGCCTTAAATTTCCCCAAATCGTGGCTTTCATGAGTGGGAGCTTTCTGAGTCTGTGAGTTTTTAACATCATAGCTTTACCCACAAGCTGGTCCTTTTAAAATCTTATAGTCCTTCATAAATAAGATGGCTCCAGAGGTTTGTATATCCTATTGATCAAATGTAATATTAGATGCTTGTGGTAATGCTACTAGAGCTCCAGAGATCAGTTTGTCCAAGAAGCTGAGTATTCTAGTTAAGGGAAACTTTCAGAGGCTGAAATACTCAAAAAGGTACAGAGTTCACGAAGAGCATGTCATTCACAAGGTAAATAACTTTCACCGTGAGATCGTACAGTGTTTACGATATACCAGTGAAAAGACGGTGATAAAGATAGAGGTTTCTAGAAACATGCAGACAGATAATTTAGTTAACTTTCGCAGGTATAATCCAATAATCATGAGACATTTTCTCTTGACTTGCCACCATTCGTTTCATTAGCTGGAGGTCTAATATTTTGATTAATTTCCAACCACTCCATCTTAGTTATGTTATACGATATCTACTATAAAACTATTATTAATGTGTTATAAAAGGTTTAATTACTGCATCTTACAAGCGATAAGCAGGTTCTCCTATTTAAGGATTCCTATCAAACTTACTGTAACACAATTAACACAATACCGCCACTGAGTATCCTCGTGTAAAAGCGCACCACGTGACAAAGTGGTGGAGGAGTAGGTTTGGTGAATGTTACGGTAACCTAGCACTTCATTATCACAGTGTCAATGGTTAAACTTGAGGTTTTAAATTAGTCTAACTTAAAGTACTTTATCCAGTTTTGTTTCCAAAATCATTATGTATGTAAATGTCGACGTTGTATAACATTATCTCAAAAAGTGAATTATTCGGTCATAGCACAGGAGGTAAGGGCTAAATTGCATTGTATACTTACACAATCTGATTTGTATTAAAATTGAACACCTATTCACTACTTCTGTTGTCAAAATGTTACTATTAAAAATGGTTTAATACACGAAATAATTTTCTTTTCACACATTTTATTTTTATTGTTACACATTTACAATCAACCCTTAGACGCTGAAATAAATGTTATATCCGCACCAGCTAACCATATACAATGAGAGCATTCAATATATGTAGAATAGAATAGAATATTTATTTATTTCCATTTTTTACATACAATATATACATAAGAAATATCGGAACAAACAATAACCATCTAATCTCCAGTAGGCGATGGTTATGGAAATTAACAGAAACATGTACTTATAAAATAAATTAAACCATGGGAAAAAACATTACAACTGCAACTTAATTATTAGTCTTCCATACATTACACGAGAACTGGCGGCTTCTGCAGCGCGTGAACACATACTATTAACCTAAAACATTTCTTCAAAATAAATTTTAAAATATCATTAAAAATATAATATAATAGCAGTAAAATATAACAATACAGTATACTCACTAACAATCCATGCTTCAACTAAAAATAGTAAAATAAACATGTGTCCATAATTATAATAGATGTATAAACATAAAACTATGTCAAGATTGAAAAAATAAAATGTAAATTGTCAACACTATGAAGCCAATCTTTAATACTTTTTGAAAATAAATTAAAATTATAATTTGTTTAATTTTATCAGGCAAGAAGTTAAAAAAATTTGGCCCTATATATACAAATGTTTTTAAAAAGAACGATTTATTTACCTTAGGTTTAACAAAAAGACGTCTTGATGTACTTCTAGTTTTATATGTTAAGTTTTCGGTTCCTCTGTTTCCGCTCATTTTAAAAAATAACCGGAAAACTTTGAAAACAAACAGATTTTTAATTGGTAGTATTTTTAATTGCTTGAAAATGTGTTCTGTGTGATCTCTTTGATTTTGGAATGAGATTATTCGGATGAAATGATTTTTTGGGTTACAAACAGCTTGTTAATTAGAACGTCATGGGTACCACCCCACAACTAAACCCCATACTGTAATCTAGAGTTAATTAACGCAAAGTATAACGATTTTAAACACTTGGCATTGCAAATATTTCTGAGAAAGTAAAATGTACTGATAGATTTCCTAACTTCTGAATGTAACTTATTTATATGAGGTTTCCACGTAATTTTTTTATCCAAAACAATTCCCAAATATTTAATCTCATTCACTTGTTCTATTTCATCGCAGTTACAGCAAGCTAAATCAGAGCAACTGTTTGCATGATATTCGAAAATATAATTAAAATTGAAACCAATCAAATCAAAATTAATTATTTTTGTTTTTGTAGCATTTACCACCGTTGAATTTCTATCACACCACTTTCACAATATTACTAAGTCATGATTGATTGATTCCCTAATACCATATCTGGAAACGCTTTATTTCACTACAAAAGGGTTCCAATTGAAGGTCATTGATAAAGAGAGAAAAAAGATCTGCCGAAAGAACTGATCCTTGCGGGACACCAAGACTTGTAAATTTTTCCTCACTTTGGCCAGAGTTTACGCTAACTAGTTATTTACGGTTTTCTAAAAACGTTCTAAACCAATTAAGTATCGGGCCTCTGATTCCGGCAAGTTCAAGTTTTTATAACAAAAAATCAAGACGAACCAAATCGAAAGCCTTTTTAAATTCAATAAATAGTCCTGATACCTTCGTCTTTGAATTTAAGTTGGAATAAATATTGTGCATGAGTTTTTCATTTATCTAGTTGTCTGATGGTGAAGTGTCCATTTTTTCTGACGGTTAGTTTAAAGAGTTTCAAGGCAGAAACATGTATCTGAAAAAACATTATTTTGTCATATGTTTAACCTTTTCACACAATTGCACCAAACATAGGCTGTCAACGAATTTCTTCTTAGAAAAATCCATAATTTTTTCAAGGACTACCTGGTTATGTGTGTATACAGTGCAAGTTAGATCTTAACACCTAGACCATTGTTAATAGATTTGTATTAGATTCAGTGTGTTTATTTTAACTCTCCTGGAACACGTGCCTAGTAATAAATTAAGACTTAAGCTCACAAGTGGAACAGACAATGTAAATTTGCAAAAAAATAGTTTTTTTTATTATGAATATTATGTTTACATACTGTAAAAGGAAAGGTAGTTCTAGTTCACACTATATGAATATTCAAATTAATTTCAAATAATTTTTAATGGCTGTAGTCGTAAATGTTGCCACAGTGTAAAAATATACAAAGGTAGAGCCATCATCAAGTCTTACACACATTAGCTCAACAATATAATCCCAACCCTGCGAGCAGCGACTCCTCTTTAGAGCGTTAATAAGAGTTTTACCGTATTGTTACGTCCACAGATACTAGACTGCGGTTACGTCTAATGGCTTTTTAGTTTCATATATTTTAAAATTTATTGGTTTTATGTTTATTTTTAAACAGAGAGATTTTAATTTATCAGTATTCAAGTGATTTGGGAATCTTAAAGCTTTATTCCAACGTACTAAAATAAAAACATCACGTTCCAAAGTTTCTATGAAATATAGATTATAATTTTTAAGTTTTTAGACATTAATAGCGTTTTATTACCGTACCAAACCACAGCCTTAAGATTTTATTTACTTAACATATATTTACCTAGATATTCCTAGTAATAACTAAGACTTTATAGGTGACATTTATACATAATGTTGTACTCCATATTCTAAAAAAGTTTTAAGTGCTTCTTACAAGGTAGTATAATTTTTGTATGAGGTGCCTTGTCTTATAAATCTTTGTTACTGCTTATGTTATTGATATGAAGCTATTAACTCAAACTCTGATACACATATTTAAAAAATTTGTTAAATAAAATAATCTAATCAGGAGAGTATTATAAATTAATAAATTGTAAGGAGCCTAAATTCGATACTCGTTTAATATTTATATGAACAAAGCGTTTCCAACAAACGTATATAACACAAATACCTTTTTTAGTAATGCAATATAGGAGCTATCGTAATAAGAAGAGAATGTACCACATATCTCTTTCCGCCAGTTGATAGAGTTTCTGCATTCTCTACCAAGTGCCTTTCCGGATATCTACCAAGTGCCTTTCCGGATATCTACCAAGTGTCTTTTCTGATATGTACCAAGTGTCCTATTGGGTGAGATCCTACTTCAGCAAAGTTGTAAGTTTGAAAGTAATTCTATAACAACGCAGTAGTACGTTACATCACGTGTCACGTGACAGGCTTCGCTGAGGTTGCATGCACAATGTCTAACTATAACTCGTTTAATTCTCAAGGTGTCCTATGAGCAAATAAACAGACATTCATGTAAAAAACAAATTGCCACAAAAACAAAGTTTATTAAATTTCTATGGTTTGACATGCACTATCATGAAAACATTTTTTACTATACAAACAATATGTTTCACGAACAAATTAATTTTTCCAGACGAAATCTGTCTTAACTCATCTTTCCGCCACATTGTACTAAAATTTCGTTCAAACTCAGGCAATTATTTTTTTTTTCAACACCAATTAAATTCCAGGGATATGATTGGTAATATAAGGACCCAGAGCTGAACGTAATGGCTACCAGATTTTATGAGTTCAAAGTGTTGCATTTCCCAGTACAAGACAGCAGTAGCCATCGTGTTACATTTGAATTTTATACCATATCTGTTTATATCAATACAAACACTTTTAAGAACAAATTTATTTCATTAATTTTATATTTTTACCACATAACTTGTTTGTAAAATGTTTTAATAAAAAAAACTGTTTCCGTAAAAAACTGAAAATGAATTCTTCTAATAACTATAAGGAAAATTATAGCCAATGAAATATTAAAGCTCGTATACGAGATAAAATTTTCTTAAAAGATCGTCAAACAGAAAAGTCGTTACTCTCGTACCCGTTCATTTCAGAATGAAAAAGACAGGCTAAATGTCAAAGGATCAGAACATAAGTACAATCATGTTTCTACATGTGCTATGTACGCATTCGTAATGGAACTTGTGACGATTTTTGATTACAACTGCACTCCTCTGTACAAAAACTTTTACATCAAACGGTGAGTTATGCCATAAAACATTTTATGTTTATACATAATGAATGTTCTAATAAATAGTGCTATCTCTAGTAATAGAATATTTTAATTGAAAATGTAATTTTTAATGTATTTATGTCTACCATCAGGAAGTTTGTCCAACGCGAGTGATGATTGTCATGGATATAATGATGATTGTGGTGTGGCAATAATATTAATTAAAGACATAAATTTTAATTCATAAATGCTTTTAATTAATGGTCTTAAAATTTGATATAGCTTTCCCTTTGTTAATAAATGTATTTATTCTGTAATGTTATGGTGTTCTTGTTTACTTATAACATTAACATAAAATATTCTTTAATGCCGAGTAAATTCTAATGGAGTGACATTTACCATCATTGAACTCGGTGTCGCCTATATATAAATTAAGCTTCGTGAAAATGTTCTACAACTGAACATTTTGTTCTCGAGATATCCTGCGGACTGACAGACAGACGGTAATTATATTTTGTCCATCCCTCGAGTGATGAATGGCATTATCACTTATTAAAATGAATTGGAATCGTTATGAATAAAGTGCTGGAACTTTCAGTAACAAGCTGGCAATGTTGGTTCCATTTAATAGGAGACACGAAGACATATTTCAAACTGATTTACTATTCTGTGAGTTTGCATGGAAAGATTGACATTTTTATCCTTGTAAAATACGGCTACTGATATTACAAACACCTGAGCCACCTGAATCTTTATTTCTGATTGTTAGTGAAGCCTATTAAGGAATGGAGAATTTGTATTTATATCTTGAGAGCGAACTGACTTATAACTTGTTCTGTAGAGCTTAATTCTCTATAAGTAGCATAGGAGTTGAGTTATAATGCATGTTCTTACATGGGATTCACCTGATTGGGTGAAAACATTTACATTTTTTTTTATATTTGACCCCTATGAAAACTAGGAAATCGTGAAATAAATAAATGTTAAAAAAAAATTGTGTACAATTTTTAAGAATTGTAATATTTGACTTAATAACACGTTTATTGATCTTGACTATCCGTAAGTGTTTCGATAATGATTTCTCAGTTACAATTATTCATTTGTTTGTATGGATTTAAAAAATTTCTTTTCTGTGTGATGGTTGTCCGGCTGTAAAGGGCACATCAAGTATAAAATGTTCTACAGGGCTTCCAATTTTGCACGTACCATCAATGTTTTACATGACGCATGGTATGTTTTAGATTTTAATGGTACTGAAGAACACGACTTTACTGTGTACACTGCACCGACAGTAGTAATTATGGTTCAGCGTGCATTGGAGATATTAAACGTTTAATACCTAAACGAATGAATGAACACATGGCACACGACACGATAAGATGCAGAAGAATTGGGCACACGATTTTTTTTAACTCTAAAAATTATATCGTTAATATAAAATATGCAATTCAAGTATGTGAATAACACAAAGTTATATTACTTAATTTTACATTAAATTTTAACAAAACATCATCTTTAGTTATCTAACAATTATCCAATAACTGGCAGATTAAAATGTACTTGATTTATCTGTAAAATTACATATCACACATGCTTTGATATTATTACAGAATTATCAATGACAATGCCCATCTGCAATAAGATTACGAAACATAGTTTCCAAAATTTACAACATATAAATAACCAGCTCAATCTTTCTAAAATTTACCAAAATTTCAAAAATATAAAACTAGTAAGCATTCGGTACTCTTCATAAATAAAACATCACACACTCATTGAGCTACTGAATAAAAAACATACCACACAATCAAGTATTGCAAGTTTCGTAGAAATTTTGTGCCTAAGTCAGTGTGAACTATTAAATATTTCTTAATTC
This sequence comes from Homalodisca vitripennis, assembly GCF_021130785.1. Taxonomy (NCBI): domain Eukaryota; kingdom Metazoa; phylum Arthropoda; class Insecta; order Hemiptera; family Cicadellidae; genus Homalodisca; species Homalodisca vitripennis. Next base: position 76,879 of record NW_025777479.1, on the reverse strand, counting down.
CACATTCTAATGAATACATAATTATTCACTTAAATTTTGCACAATGATATTATGCTTACATAAATAAACACATTACCATATATACACATTTAAATATTAGTTTGTTTAACTTTAAATGCTTGTTTAACGTAAATGGTGAAATATATTGTATTAAATGAAGGAAAATTAATTATTGTATATAGCAAGTTTAATCTTTTAAAGATTTTAAAAACAATATCCATTTCTATTGTAATTATTTTAAAGTTTCTTAATTAAAAGTATAAATCACCTAATTGACGCTAAAGTTCTGCTATGTTTGCAAGAACTCATTATTAATGCTTTTATTTTGGTCCTGCAATTTGTTTAGTTCAAAGAGGCTCTTAACGTTTCGTCTATAAGTTTAGAAATTTATTTTCATTCGGAATATCTGTGAAGGTGTGCTTTTGACCTCTGGTGGTAGTTCCAGTAAGGTTTTGATTAGATCGACAACTACAAAATATATTTCTCCTCAAATTTGTACAATCTCGTTATTTAACTTTTAAGTGCAAGCAATCGAATATAATTAAGTTATGAATTTTAATCCTATGTCAACTTACATTTACTATTTTTAATTTTTTTCATTATTAGACTGATACAAAATGACTAAAAGATGTCTCTTAGACATATTTAAGTAAATAATTCTTTAAGTAATCAATACCATAGGTCAAATATATATGAACGAAGCTTAGAAGGTTTGGGGGTTTTAAACCGATTCATTAAAAATACACATTAATGTTGTGGTTAAATAATGAACCACAATAATTAGTTTAAAACAAATATACATTGCAGTCAAAAACATAAGAATCTACGTAAAATCTACATGACTTATAATTATTTAAAGCATGTTTACAAATATTCTCTACAACGATACATTATAATTTGGCTTGCAATAGGGTAATATTATTATTAATTGTAAAAATTTAATAAAGGTGAAAATGGATTCTGATAAGTTATTTCTATGGCTGTATTACTTTAATAGTCTTGTAAATTAAAAAAAGAGCTCTGGTGGTAATTTTAGCAACTATTTAGATAAGTAAAAAATGATGGAACATATTTCTCCTCAAAGTTTTACAATATCACTATTTATTTTTTCATTGTAAACAAGTAAATGTAATTAAGTTATTAATTTTATTCCTAAGTCAACTAGAATTCACTATTTTGAAATTATTTTTAATATTACACTACTATAAAATGCCTGAAATATGTCCCTCTGGCATATTAACCAACTAATGCTCTAAGTAATATTTACACTATTTATCAAATAAGTATGAGAGGACCTAAAAACATTTAGATGTGATTTTAAATGTGATTGTAAACTTATTCTTTCTGTACACTTATAGTACTTAAAGGATTTAAATCAATACACTAGGGGTTCTTTCAGTTTGGTCACAAAATATAAGAAAGCTATTTGTTGATTAAGATAGACTTCACTAACAAATACAATATAATAATTTTATATTTCCTTAAAGATTAAAATCCTATTAATAATTAGATTATTACATCGGAACTGTTTCATTGTGTTTTTCTGTAATTATTTATCTCTATATCTAGGATTTAAACTACTTTTGGTAAGAAGAATGGTTAGAGAAAAACTTTGAATTGTAAATAATTAAAGTAACTCATCTATAAGTCCTTGTCTCGATCCTGGTCTTTGCCATAGTACTGGATGAATCCCGGTGTAGTTTTTCCACGTCCTGCGTGTCTAACGACTTGCTTATTATAATGAACTACGAAAATACTCCTCGTCCTTATCAAGCTTTTAGCCTTTTCACACTTGTTTTGGGTGGGTTCCTCCAAACCAACGTGGTGTGAGTTCAACGACTACTGTAAATACTTTTCAATGTATCGGAAAACATCGAATTATATGTTCTTTGTTGTTTCTATGGATATTATAACAATATTAATATTCACACTGTTGTATATGTTTCATCTGTCTCTATTTATTTTGGTTTTCACCTTCAAGTGCTTGTGTATATTATACTAACATTAAACCGATTTTTGTTGTCTGGAAACCCATACAGATAAAAACTATTGAGGCAAACAAGTTCTTTTACTTGTCTTACAGTATCGTGTATATGATAAATTATTATTCTTAAGGTACAATATTCAGGGACACTAGTAGATACTTCTTGTTACCAATTAGTATATCAGCAATTAAATAAACTTACGTAGTTTTGTTCAAGGATTTCGCATTAATTAAATTATGTATTGCCTTATGGAAAACAAAGTACTATTAAAAAAGCAACCAATTATTTGAAAAACTCTTGAGAAGGTGGAGATTAAATACATTTCATATAATTTTCAAATAGTCTGAGGTGATTTATTTTTAATTATCATGTCGTGTATAAGACTGGTACACTGATGGCTATAAATGTTTTCATAACCAGTCTGCAATGTTCAAACTACTGCCCTAACACTAGTAGGGTTGTCCCACTAGCTTAATTAACTCCCCATACTTATTGAATGGTGGACATTGATTACTTCCCTGTACTTTAACTGATTATAGTTTTATTATTATTAAGCAAGTTTCTGCGAGTAGCATTTTTATTGCTTGAATATAAAAAGGTAAACCATGAAGCATATGTAAAGATACATAATTTATTTCTCAGTATAAATATAAACTCATTAGAGTTATCTATAATAGTATGCTGTTATGTACTCGTCTTCGGGCTTAAAGAGGTCTTTGACCATATCCGCACAGGACGTAAAGGATTTTAGTAAATATATTCTCTCTTTTTATTAAGAAAAAAATTCTATTAAATAAAGCTATTAGAAGTTTCTATTGCAGTATTCAAACCACTCTTGATTGTCAGATGCATGACTAATGTATATCTAAAAATTAAAGATATTTCCAAAATTAAGGTAGGGTCACATATTTAATGTAGCATTACGTGCCTATTACAAATTAGTAGCTCTCATTTTAAACGAATAAATGTGTGATTTACCTCTTACTGGTGAAGTTAGTATAATTAGATCCTCTCTCACATCTAACTCGTGACTTTAAAATATAAGTACAAAACTATATGTAAATTCTGTCTACATTCTATACTTAGATTAAATTCAATTAACAATTTAAAGTTTAATGACTACATTACAAGAGGTTTTTCCGGTTTCTAATTTAAACCACTGGCGCATGATGTGGTATATGTGTGTAAAACTTTAAAATGTCAAATACAGTATAATTATTTCCCCGTTGCTATAACATTGATGAAGCTTAAAAATTCGCATGGGGAAAACTGTTTTGACCGAATTAGTTCACTCCTGTTTCTGTCTGTATGTCTATATGTCTCTCTGCCTGTATGTATACCCGTTTCACTGTCCGTATCCGTTTTGTGTCCACATCTTAAATACGAATTGACTTACAGACAAACTGAGCATAAGCTTCGCTACTATATATCAAAAATTATTAAAAAATACGATCCCTGCTAGAACGTTTTGCCACACGGTCAAAGATTTGAGACTGGAACTAAGCTACAGTTAGCACACGTTTAAAGTCCTTGTGTGACAGCACTTATTGTCAGTGCACTCGGCCTTGTATTTGTTAATTCTCCTCCTTATTCTGTATGATAAGATCTTCACATAGGCCAGTGGCCCATGGAAATAGGCGTAACAAGTCTTAAGAGTGATTCCCTCTTTCTTGTAAAGAAAAATTATCATTGCATGGCTTATGTTATAACAATATAAAGATCCAGAGTTGAACATATTGGCTACCAGTAGTAAAGAGCTCAGTGTGTTGTACTTGATAGTGCACTGCGCCGCACAGCCTGGCTGCCATAGTGTGAAATTTGAATTTTATCCAGTTTCGTGTAAAAATGTAGCCCTTTAAATGCCTTTTTGTAGTTTAATAGAGATTATAAACTTTAAAATGAGTTTTTTTATAGACAATTTAATTATAATTTACAGTGGCCTGCTAAAGAATGAAATACTTCATTTTGTGTTAATTTTTTATTAACGGATTATAAGAATAGTTATTTTGTATCTTACACTCGTATAAAGTAAGTAAAATAAATAAAGTTGGTAAAATAATTAAAGTAAGCAAAGTAAGTAAAGTGAGTAAAGTATATAAAGTATGTTAATTAGTCAAATCATTTAAAATAATTGAAACCTTGTTTTACCATACTCAGTTAGGGTTACAAGAAGCCCTCTCTAACACTTAACTTAGGGACAAACGGCTAAATGTGACTTTTGAACCACCACCAATGGTAACCATTGATATGATGAGTGAGTTTTAATGATAATTAATAACATTATGATATCCTTGGAGTTAAGTATTGGATACAATTAGTTAATTGAACTGGATATCTTTGTTAATGATCTAGGTAAGAATATATGGATCATACCGGGATTATCGAATCAATTGGAACTTAATTATCTTTTGTACATAAATTTAAATTATACAAAGCTTGATGATATTTTTAAAACCCTAAAACTGCTGTCGTCGCACTACGCGAGGTTATGTCGGCGTTTCCCACATATTTTATAACGTCTATAATTGATATTATTTTAAATGTATTTTACATAATTATTAATATAATATAAAGACGGTACTATTAATTATCTATATCCTGCCTTTTATTTTGTTGTAAAACGCATCAAATTGATAAAATTTTCTACATTTTTAAGGATTTTATGCCGAATTTATTTTACTTTCAGTTGTTTCCTAAAAGTATTAATATATAAAATTTGTTTTTTTAAATTAGTTTGTCTTGATTTTGGTTATATATTGCAGTGTGTTTCCAGTTTATTTGTTATGCAAGGATACTTATCAATATTTATCACCTGGATTGAGCATGGTTAAGGTTGACGGCTGTAGGAGATCGGTCATATCCTTATTTGTACACTGATAGTTTCATATAGGAGCCACATCACCTTACTGCAAAGCGGAGAAACATAGAGGACTTTGCGCTTGAGGATATCCAAGAGCTGGTAGGTCACAAGAGACCTTACACCTACACCTACAGATATAAAACAAAAAGGAAAAAAATTGAAATATGTATTCTTATAGGGCAGTTGTAACTCAAAATAAAAAAGCAAAGTACTTTTAACATAATTTTTAAATTTTATGTTTGTTATACTTTATAATTTATGTCCTAAAACACTATAGTTGAGATATTGTATACAGGAGACACTTAAATATAAAATTTTACTGTATTGCTAATTAATTTGTCTATTTGCAACTATAACGCTTACATAGATTAGAAAAAAATGCTTTGGTATATCCGATTAAAACCAGCTGGAATACAGTTATAAGCTTTAAAATATTTCTCTTAAATCTTATTCAAAATAATAGTACACAAATACGGATCATCACACGTTTGACTCTGAATCTTGAATGCTTCGTTCATACGGAGTCCAGGTGTGTATTAGATGTAGCAGGGATGCTGTAACACAGCATAGGTTAATTCTTTTAAAGGTAAAAGCTATATCATTGCAATAATAACAACTCTATATGTGTACGAGTTATTAAGATTCATACTGATCGTTTTTGTTTTATAAATAATTGTCGATATAATTTAAAAAGTACGTTAGTATCTCATTTATATAATTACAAACTGTTTGGTACATGTGTTTATTTCAGTTAAAGAATAAATAATGTAAATGAAACGTGAAGGTTGTCGTAAAAATGTTAAAAAAAGGATATAATTACTCTTAAAAATGAAAAATTTTACAATTCACCACGCAATTAAACCTGGCCATTTTCCAAAAACTAAAAAAAAATTACTGAAAAAAATTATTTAAAAATTAATGTTACAGATCTGAATACGCTAGATCGTTGAGACTAGTATAGGAGATGTCATGGGCGCAATTACAAAGAAGACTAAATTACAAGACCTTATGAATAGGAGAGGAGAAGATATATAAAACACTCGAGATGTTATAATATTACATAGTATAGGACTGCCAAATTTACCGAAGTTGTCTTCATAGGCCGGACATCACTTCACTATAGTTTTTTTGGTAATTGGAAAACCAGTCGGAACTCTTCTGTAGGTGTCTCTAGTCTTAAACAGACTCGGAATTCGGTTTTAACGTTTTCGTTGACAACTATTTTTTGCATCCCTTCCGACACATACGGACTCCAGTTTTCAGGAGTCAATTTTAAGTCAGTGCCAAAATTGCCTTGTAAATATCACTAAATTCTGGAAGTTCCCATATTTCCTTGTTATTTCCATGCTATAATGTACATTTTAAAACCTTATCTTAGACAATTCAATTCATAGTGTAGAACAAAAGCCTCAATTGGCTTATATAATAAGGACAAAACATAATGCAATAAAATTTCATAGGCCTAGTCCAAAAAATCAGTCAGTATTAGTTTAACTAAAAAAAATATTAGTGCTAAAAATGTTATGGAACTGTAAAGAAGGTAGCAAACTATTATGCTGGACATACTAATTTTAATATGAAATAAGAATAATAAATTATCGAATAAAAGAATATAACAACTAAGTAGTAACTTCTTGTTACGATTTTAATTCCTCTAAATGATCAAGTTTGGTCATCTCTCCGGACGAGGCATGGCCGTGCACCAGTCCGAAGACCTCACTAAATCATTCAATCTGGAGTAGCGACGGGCGGTATGTACAAATGGCAGGGACGTAATCAACGCGAGCTTATTACTCGCACTTACTGGGAATTCTTCGTTCACGGGGAACTATTGCAAGCCCTAATCCCTAGCACGAAGGAGTTTCAACAGGTAACCCGGGCCTTTCAGCCAGGGAAGACACGCTGATTCCTTCAGTATTACGCGCGTGTGGCCCAGGACATCTAAGGGCATCACAGACCTGTTATTGCTCAGTCTTGTGCGGCTAGAAGCCGCCTGTCTCTCTAAGAATTTAATTCACCGGTAGCACTATTTTGGATACGCCTAGTTAGCAGACTTCAGTCTCGTTCGTTACCGGAATTAACTTCATAATTTATATTTGGTCTATTTTTGATTTGCTAGAAATCAGTATTTTAACAAGAAAACATGTGAATTCATTCCATTCGGGTAGAATATTTATTTTCTTCTTCGGTTACTGGATTAGCGTTAACGAAGCGTATCATTCGTGAAGCTGCAAAATGTAATGTCTCTCTATCTATCTATCCAATTGTTACTCTGTCTATCTCTCAGTCCGTCCGCATTATATCTTGTAGAGGTTATGACCTTTTGGCTTAAAATTTTGCAGGAATATAGGCAAAATTTTATTATAGGCAACAGTCAGTTGATAGTACATGTCACTCTCCGTTGGTTATAGCTAAGCATTTGTAAATGTTTCACATAGGTGTTATGTGGAACTGTAATTGTAATGAGAACGAAACAGAATAAATAAATTAGTAAATTAGCTAAATACAATCATACGAGATCTTGACATTTGAATGTTAATATAGCGTATTTATAAAGAAAAATGAGAGAATAATAGGAAAAAGTATTTTTAAAGTATGAGAAATGATTATATTTTAGCGCAGTTTTATTTCGATAAATACATGCTCAATGCAATTTACATTAAACTAATTTATTCCTATTGATGCGTATCTCCGAAATAAAACAATGCAGCACTCCAAACCAATCATAACCTTTAATTTGCAAGAAAAAGTTTTAATTCCATATTTACAAATCTAAATACCACCTTTACTCTTCGCATGTACAAGGTTTTAAATTCAAGTAATCGTACACTTAAAATTGCGTAAAAACTATCGACCTTAAATGTTCACTTAGAGTACCTAACCAAAATAAATTTTAACTCTCCGGCGAGTCTGGAGATTAATTATTAATACTGTTATTTAACTCTTATTGTTAACCAAGATGTTGACTAATATAAATTTGATAATGGGGTAATTTTGCAGAATACTCTCTCAATTTCAACTGAAGCATTTGTCATAACGACGCATTCTAGTTTGTAGAAAAGAGAATTTTGAAAGTTACATTGAAATCTAATAATCTATTTATAATTATTTATCACTTTAATTGACTATATCTTGCCATCCACTACAGCGGAGCCGAACTGGACAACCGACTCCACATCCAACTACTGACACCTGAGGAGCCCACGCACTACAATCACAATGGACGGCACCTCCCGGACATACTGGACATCGGTCTAGCTGGCTCGCTGGACGGACACATCGAGGTGTTTGCAGTGTCTGATCTCTCGTCAGACCACGTGCCAGTTGTCTTCGACCTCTCGGACGACGGAGCGCCTTCATATCCTCCTACTCGTCTCACCCAGATCAACTGGCACCACTATGCAAACCACCTCGCTGACAGACATTGGCCACCACCAACTCCTGTGACTACACTTAAAGTGCAAGACCACATTCGCCGCCTTCGCCCGAAGAAGGCCCCTGGCCCGAACTCCTTAGGAACTCCAGCATTAAAGAACCTGCCGGCTTGGGTGATCGTCACGATCACCTGCATCTTCAACTAATGCCTACGCCTGGCTCACTTCCCGACCACCTGGAAGGATGCCAAGGTGATCATGATACCCAAGCCCGGCAAGGACCCTCTCTTCCCGGAGAACCACAGGCCGATCTCCCTCCTGCCTGTGCTCTCCAAGATTCTGGAGAAGATCGTCTTGGCGAGATTCCCTGAGGAGTTCTTCACGTCTATCAGGACAGAATAATTCGGCTTCCGCACCGGCCACTCCACCACCCTTCAGCTTCGCAGAGTCCTGAACAACATCACCGGAGCTGTAGGAAGGAAGCACCACTCCACTTCGTTCCTGATAGACGTGAGCAAAGCCTTCGACAAGGTGTGGCACGAGAGACTGCTCTTCAAGCTGTCATCGTCTTCATTGCCTGGCAGGATTTTCCGAATGCTCCGCAGCTATCTCGACCTCCGGACCTTCTCCGTCAGCGCTGCCCGATCCACCTCCACGACCCGCCCAGTGACATCTGGTGTGCCACAGTGATCAGTCCTCGGCCCGATCCTGTACCTGTGGTACACAAACGACTTTCCGGTCGCTCCGAGAGTGCAGCTCTTCCTGTCCGCGGACGATGCGCTCCTCACGGCCACTTCTGCCAACCTGAGGATGGCTGGGTTCTACATCCAGCGGCAGCTGCACCTACTGGAGCCCTGGTTGACCAAGTAGAGGATCAAGGTCAACGTTGAGAAATGTGAAGCCACAAACTTCACAAGGGCAAGGAGAGAAGCGGACGGCCGTCACCTGTCACTTAACGGCGACGACATACCGTGGAAGACTTCAGTCAAGTACCTGGGGGTACTCCTGGACTCCAAGCTGACCTTCACACCCCACATCAACAGGATCTATGGCCAAGCGAGGAAGGGCTTCGGCAGCATCGGCCCCTGCTCAACTCTACGAAGCTACCGACCAGGACGAAGGTCCTGCTCTACACGGCTCTGATACGACCAGTGCTCACATATGCGGCCCCAGCATGGTACCACCTCACCTGCAAGACCACAAGGAGGCAGTTGCTCGCTGTCCAGAGCGTGTGTCTCCGGCGGGCCACTGGGTCGCCCTGGTTCGTGAGGAACACAGTAGTCAGGGCTTCATCCAACGTCCCTACCATCAGGAGCTTCGTAGAAGGCCATCGAGCCTTGAGGAAGCTGCAGAGTTCTCACCGTGGGATCACATCCGTGAGCTTCGCGCCCAGGAGGTCCCCCAACTGCGTCTTTCCATGGATGACTGATGACATCCACCACGACACTTCACCCCACTGACAGGTAGCGAAAGCTACTAGGGCTTTCACCCTTGAGACACAAGGCAAAAGCCTAACCGGCAGAGGCCTTGAAAGATGTGGGGGATCCACCACCCCCCCCCACAGTCACAGCGACTTGGACTTGAACTTGTGTTAATGTGGAAAGCAAAGTTTGAAGAATTATATTCTGATTAAATTCTTTCTCTACTATTTTGGTACAGACAGAATTAAAAACATGTCAAAGGACAAGTATGTACATAAAAAATTTTAACACAATTCATTGGTTAGGGATAATGTCTACGAAACAAGAAGATTTTACTACGCGACCAGAACTTGTATTATTTACTCACCGTTACAAAAGCTAATTAAAATAGCAAGTGTCTAGTTATGAAAGAAATTATGTTTTAACTTTTTCTCCATATAGAAGAGCAAGTTCTATGACTGTGCATGTCCATAACTATGGCATTATTGATACCTATAAGGGCCTACTCATTAGGGTCAAACAATTATAATTTGTCTGCTAGGGGAAGTACAAATTTCTGCAAGATATCTCAACATTGAAATGAGCAACAGCCTTTAAATTTTTCATGCAATTTCAGCGAAACTTGTACCGTGACACTTGGTGTGGTATAATCCTACCTTGTTTGTAAGCCATTGTGGAATAACACTTGTTCCAATACGGGATGTTCTCTGAGAATATAAAAACTGAAAACTGAGAACTGTTCTTGTTGTAGACAGTTTTATGTTGGCAGTCTCTTTCATTAGATACATGTTCAATGCAATTATAGTTTGAGTAAAACGTATTGCTAGGGATACGTATCCCCGAAATGTAAGAATAGAGTACTAGAATCACTTTAAAATATTTAATTTGATATAATACAAATAAACAGTTCAGGCTTTAATTTTAAATACCCCTTTTTTGTCCCGTTTAAACATTTTTTAATTTCACTTAATTGTAAACTTAAATATTTGTTTAAAACTAACCACCTTAATTCATAACTAAGGTTCCATATAAACCAATAATTATGTTGTGGTTCCTTGTATGATTTATAAATAGTTAGTTTACATTGTTATCAAATGCTTACTAAAATTAAAATGGTTTAATTCTGTAGAGTGCTCTCTCATTTTAGAAATTCTGCTGAAGCATTTTTCACCAAAATAACTCATTCACCTCGTCATGAACTATAAATTATTATTTAATACAGTGTACAAAAGGTAATTTTAAAGATTAATTAGAATCTCCATGGATGACTGATGACATCCACCACGACACTTCACCCCACTGACAGGTAGCGAAAGCTACTAGGGCTTTCACCCTCGAGACACAAGGCAAAAGCCTAACCGGCAGAGGCCTTGAAAGATGTGGGGGATCCACCCCCCCCACAGTCACAGCGACTAGACTTGGGACTATATCTTATTTATTATATTGTGAGTGAGACATCTGACGTTAAATTCAGTAACTAATTGAATCAGTTGAACATCATAGACCATATTTGTTTCAAAAATGGTCCTGAGTGTTTAAACAAATTATTAAATATAATAATAAACATAATTCAGTTATTAGTTTTATACGTAAACACCTAGCATAAACTTTTTTCAACTCAATGTGAATATTTGTCCTACTGGAAATAGCCAGAAAAATTTCAAATATATATATATATATATATATTTTATGAAATTTTTCTACTTATAAATTTTAGTATATTTAGCAGTTACCTACGTGTGAGCGAATACAAAGTGTCACTGATATTTGGTGCATGGGATTGCTAAGTTCTGAATTGATACTTTCTGCACACTTTGGGTACAGACAGAATTAAAGACAGCCCAAGACAAGGTTATTTCTGTATTTACACAAAGATAAAAAAACATTTCTTTGATTAAATAGTTTCTAAGAAAATCGAAAACCACGAAATTAAAACATATTCAAAATTAATAAAATAGAATTTACGCCATTACCATTACGTTTGAACTGTTCCTGTGTTTTGTGCTGTAATTAATACTTGGTAAAACTAGAATGTAACTGCTGTGGGTAACGAGAGATACTATGAAGGGCAACTTAGATCTCTAAATTATAAAAGCAACTCATCCATGTAAGGCCTCGTCCTGGAACTGGCCATCGCATCTTATTCTAGCTGATGTTTCTCTTACGTGCTACAAGTTGAATGAATACTGAACAAAAAGATTTAGAATGATCTAAAAACAAGTCAATAATCTACCTATCCCTTGATGTTCCAAGGGATATTAAACAGTGTTTGTACGTACGTTTCAAATGTTTACTTTAGTTTTTCTCCTAGCAACATTGCTTTTTTACACAATCACTAGTACTGACATTAAACCCATTTTTCTTTTTATGTGATTGTCTATACATAGTATAAAGAAAAATATGTCTTTAAAATATAATTTAAATTGGATTTCTGTCTTAGGTTATGGTGTATATGGTATATAGAAAAAGTGCATATAGGATACAGTTCCTTGGGGGGAAAAAATTAAACTGCTCCCCCCTGTAGGCTTTTCGTACAGATCAATAAAAATAGCCTAAAACAAACGTTTAGCAGCTTCTACAAAAATAAAACAAAGCACACCAAAAAGAAAGGAATACAAAAAATAGTTATTACAATTAAATATTAAATAATACATATTAAATGATGATATGTAGGCCTATGCTTTGTGATCAAGTTATCATTACTTATGAACTGTTCTAGTGTTTTTGTTATGAATTATACTCGCTAAAAATATTATATAAACTGCTTTGTGTAAAGAGAGATAGTGAGAGTTGATATTGTGATTTCTAAATGATAAAAGTAAATAAAATAACTCATCCTTGTATGTCCTGGTCCTACTCCTAGGCACTGCATCCTGTTCCTGATGGTGGTTCTCCGACTTACTGAAAGTTGAACTACTTTTGAACGAGGAAACTGAACTGTCCAACAAATTAAGGAAATCTCAATAGTTTTTCTTGTAGTTTCTATGGAAATCTACAATTTTAATAAATATTACTGTTGGGTATTTTTCAGCTGTTTCGCTTCTGTTATTGCTGTATTAAAATACTTACTTTTATATCACGTCTTTTATCCACATTAAAAATACAGAAAATTTTATAAATATTCATTATCTAATTATAAATACGTACATTCTGAGCAGACAAACCTGATATAAAACATAATTTTAAGGATTTTTTTGTCCGTATACCTAACACGGATTAGTTGCCTCCACGAATCCGAATTAAAGATGAAATGTCCCTTTAGATCATGTCACTAAACTAAATAAATACTAGGTAATCTTAACACTGGCCCTCCTCCAGATATAATACCCATAAAACGCTCCATAATACCCAATCCTCTCAAGTCCAGTAAAAGAAGAAGAAAAAACATTTTAGCTCCAACCTTATTCAAGACGAATTGAAGTACAGACAGTCCAGTTGGATGACGGTACAGTAGCGCTGGCAGGGCGCAGGCATTCAATTTTGGGTTTAACAGTGCTGTTTCATTGGACAGACTCGCCGCACCAGTCATGTTGACGGCACTCACGGGGACCCTGCCGAAAGTCGGAGAACTAGCCAGCCATGGGCATCAGGACGACCAGTAGGCAGCACGAGATTCACGTCGCCTCTGCCGAACGTTACCGACCGCTCCGATCAGCAGCCGCTGCCGGTAATCAGCTGGTCGGTAATCAGTCAAGGTGAACTACCTGACCTCGACCAATCAGTCCATCCAGGCAGAAAATAATCAATACGGTGACGGAATCACTCCCCCGCCGACTGAAAAAAGTGGCCGAGGTGGGAAAAAATATAAATACAAAACTATCCAAACTGAGCCCCGGCTCAACCTCCCCCACTAAAAAGAGTGCAACCTCAAACAAAACCTCTCCCCCACTAAAAGAAGAACCAACAAGCTCTGGCACAGGATACGGGAAGTCGAGAACCCTAACAGGAAACGAAGTCCTGAGCAGGAGGCAGACAAAACACGGTCCTCCTGAAATATTGAGAGGCGCCTCTCTTGGAGAAAGAAGAAAACAGAAAGAGAGTAAAACGACACCACAGGGAAAACCAGGGGTGATCAGTCCGCGGACACCCCCGCAGCCGCACCAGTATCCAGAGCATGACCAGAGGTGTCACCGCGGAAGGCCTTCAGATGAGAAACGTGGGCCCTCCGCCAACACCTCCCCGATACGGGATCAACTAACTCAGCAGTAACTGGGAAGAGAAAACGAAGAATCCGGTGGGGACCTGTCCACCGATAGCAAAGTTTTGCTGCCCGTTTATGCCGAACTGACCGGATGGGCCTTACAAAAGACAAGATCCCCCACATGGAAGGGGTTAGCAATACGTCCCTTATTGAATTTTCTCCTCAACCTTTCCCTGGACTGTAGGAGCTTAACCCTGACTGCTTCCGAAGTGTCACTCTATGAGGCCTAGGGCGAGTTGTAATATTATACAATCAAATGTAACCAAATCGGGTTGAGTTTCTTTTAACGTGAAGTTACCTTTAAATTATGAAATGTTTTTAACTCCATATTCTCAGGAATACACAATTATCTTAATTAAGATCAAATATATTATTTTCGTAAATGGGGAAAAAGATATCGACACATAAAAAAGTTGTTGATCTTAACACGGTTAAGCTTTTAAAACTAAAAAAAAAACAATTCCACCTCTTGTATAATTAATAAAAGTTCTTAACTTAAAATATAAATCTCCCAATTTACTTTATAACACTGCTATGTTTCCATGAAGTCATTGGTGGCGATTTCATTTTGTTCATGCAACTTGTTACGCCCAAAGAGGCTCTTAACGTTTCGACTAGAAGTTTAGCGTCAACCTCTCTATAAGGGACATAGTAATACAATATGTTTGTTATGTAATTTAGCAGCATTGTACGTAGTTAAGTAATTCTTAAAATAAGACATTAAGTAATTCTTAAAATAAGTAATAACCTATAGAGTAGTTCAGTTCCGATTAATATTTTAAAATAAATGAATTATTATCTATTTTATTCTTAACTAACTCAGTTATGTTTTAAATTTATTTTAAAAAGGAATTTTTTAAAGATAAATATTTTTTATTAAAACTGTACTGCTTCCAAAACTCAATGTTTAATAACTACAAGATATGTCACAATATTAGAAAAAAATTGTTTGGACTATGACAGGAAACAAAGAGAAGAATATAAATTTAATTCTGAATGTCTATGAAGGTTATCTTCGGAGCTCTGGCGATGGTTTCAGTAACTAGTTGGTTAAATCAACAATTACAGACCATATTTCTACTCAAATATGCATAGTATAGTTATTATTTTATTGAGTGTAAACAATTAAATATTTTTAAGATGTGAATTTTATTATTAAGTCAACTAGCATTCGCTTATTTCAAATCATGTTTAAAATCGCACTGTTATTAAATGCCTGAGTGATATCTCTAAGACATATTTAAGTAAATAATTCTCCAAGTAATCTTTACATTATTTATCAGATATTTATGAATGGATATTATATAGCTTTGTGTATATGTCCAAATTGATTGTAAACTGATTCTTTCTGTACACTTATAATACTGAAAGGATTTAAAAACACAAATTTCATGTTGTAATTTTAGTTCTCAAAATATACTAAAATAAACCTTCAAATATTCTTTAACTTTTTATGAGATATATATGAAAAAATATTATATAGCTTGACGATCTGTTGAAAATGATTGTGAACTGATTCTTTCTGTACACCTAGAGTACTGAGAGGATTTATAAACATAAATCTCACGTTCTTTTTTAGATCGCAAAATATACGAAAATATTATTTAATTAATCTTTACACTTTTTATCGGATATGTATCAACGGATATTATATAGCTTGGACGATGTGTTGGAAATAATTGTAAACTGATTCTTTCTGTACACTTAGAGTACTGAATGGATTTAAAAACTTAAATCTCAAGTTCTTTTTAGCTCACATAATATACGAAAGTTATTTGTTGATCAAGATAATCTTCCTCATTGTAAAAACCCTGTTAATTTTAAACGCATTATAACTAAATAGAAACTGCTTCACTGTAGATTTAAACTGCAATCCTTAGAGGAAGGCAAATACTATTTTTATAAGTTAATTTAAAACAATGAATTATTTGAAAAAAGTTTGTGAAATTAAAGATAAAATACCTTTCCCAGATTTTTCAAATATTTTATTGTGATTTTTTTAAAATTAATAGCTACTGTATACGACTAATAAAAGCTATAACTAATTGTATAACCATTCTGCAACGTTCAAACCACTACCATAACACTAATAGACAGTGTAGTCACACTAGATTAATTAACTTTCCATATTATTTGCATAGTTGACTTTGATTACTCTCTTGTACTTTAAGGAATTATGATTTTATTTTTGCTGCGCAAGTTACGTCAACAAATTATGTTTTATATTAAAATATGGAAGGTATTTTGCTCTGTATCACTATAAACATATTAGTGATACTGAAGTAATTACTAAAGTAGTTTTATATTATAAATGTAAAATTGTGCTCCTATGATTTCTAAATTTTTTGTACCATAATGGAAATAAAGATGTTTTTTGATTGATTGATTGATTGATTAGTGAAGTTTTTAAAAATAAGCTGTTATATACTTGATTTTGTGCTTAAAGAGGCATCTGCCATATCTGCACAGGACGTAAAAGTCTTTCAGTAAATGAATTGTCTCTTTGTATTAAGAAACCACTTCAATTAAGTTCTTTTATTTGGAATATTTAAATAAAGTAGTCTACAATATAGTATACTATTGAAGTTACGTCAGCATTTAATTACAATATGAAAATATAATTACTATACAAATACTTCACTAGTTTATTTATAAACGCGGTTGACTCAGAATATAGAAATTTTCATTCATAAAAAGCACCCGTGTATATTAAGATTATTGTTAGGGAATAGTGCGTCCGATTCGGAACTCAAACTCTGACCCTTTACGTCGCGGCGTCGTATAGCTGAGTCGGTAAACACATACTACCAAGACAGTAGAATATGTCTACCAGGCACAGTCTAGTAATATTTATTTAGCGTGTACCCAATAGATGAGAAGTTGCAGGTATTATGGTAAATGTAATGCGTAAATTTTTTATTTATGAAAGCTATAGTGGAGTCCAATAAGAAAGTGAGTGATTAAACCCTCGACAGGAGAGAATTATTGTGTACGATTCAGTAAATTATTCATAAAGTCAAAAGTTATAGTATATTTTTGTTTTGAAAACTACTATAGGATGCTTCCTATATTATTTAATCATTTATAGGAATCTTTATATTTTTATTAAGAGAATTTTGAATTAATATAGTAATTGAATTGTAGGATTGTGAGCCTTCCAGCAGTGCTGAATTTCTTGTCAATTCGGGTTCAAGGAATGCTAGAAGCTTCCTCTTGTATGTAGGTATTGAGCACAGGTTACATGTCTGGGTTGGATAGGTACCATTCAACACAGACATTGTGTTGCTCAATTTTGATTGGCCAATGTTAGCTTGATTAGATGGTGGGAGGGACTTCTAGATCCTTCCGGTGGCTTCAACCACGTTTTCAGGGGATTCTTTGCTGTGTGCTCAGAGAGTGTAGACGTATTAAGGTTTAGCCTACTCTTGCCGTTTTGATTTTTCGGGAAAAAGGTTGAGTTTGTTGAGTTGTAAGATTTAAATTTCTTTTCAAAATTTAAAGTAGTGTTTCAATTAAGTAATATATAATAGCCATTTCGGTTACTTGGTGAAGTCTTCTGGAGAAGTGCGAGGTACTGTGAAATTTAGGATTTAATATTAAAATAGAAAATTTACTTGATGATATTTTCCTGTTCAATTTGGTTTAATCAGGAATAATCTACTGAAAAAGAAAATTTATTTAATCTTCTGAGATTCTATATATATTTAACTAGTTGCTAAATTTAACATTCAAAGCCAAGCGAACAATTCTGGATAATTCAATGATTTGTAAATTGGAAACTTACAGAAAATATGTAGTTTGAAATTGATAAATTTTTTACTTTAACTGGTTGGACATTGTCTTGGTTCATATATTATATTTTAATATTACCTTAATTTTTTAAATTTTTATTTTGAGAAGAAGTATTGTTTTATTATTTATATCATTTTATATTTGAAGAAGATTATTTTATTTTGAAGTTTAATGAAGATTTTAATTTTGAGTTTCTGTGGAAAACATTAGCACTGAGAACTAGAAGGATACAATTGTTGAATGACTGACTGATTGTTAATTTTAAGACTGGACTTGTAAAGTTTTGATGAGTTATAAATAAGATTTAATTGAGAATAAATTAAAAGTAAAGAAAGATAGCTTGGCGTTGCTGTATTATTGATTTCAAATTTTAATTAAAAAATCACTGTTAATTTATACTGAGGTTAATTATTGAATTTCATTGATTTCTCTTATACTAAAACAAAAATAGTTGTAATTAGTTTATAGTAGATAAGCTTACTATAGACACATATCATAATTGCGCCACTCTGCTTGGTATAATTGAGCGGTTGATGTGAAGCAGCCTTGAACAGTGATTGGTATTTGTGTGAACTTTAAAGGAAGGAATTAATTAATTGATGAATTATTTTTAATAAAAAAAATTTTTCTGTGAGGAATAAACTGTAATATAAAGTGACCTTTGTGAACGGTACTGAACTTTAATTAGTGAACGATGTCGCTGAAAGTGGACCTACTTAGTAAAGACGAACTGTTGTTTGAAGTTAAACTTAGGGGTGTTGATCCTAAACCAGGGTCTGTGGTAGTGGAATTAAGAAAAGGGTTAAGACAACTTATTAAGTTAGAGGTAGTGCCCAATGTTGTACATCTTAAAGGGAAAATCAATTATAAGGACGAAATAGAAAGCGTTAAGGAGCAATTAGATGTATTGACCGAACGTTTAGAAGAAAGCCTAGAATTAAAGAATACATTGGACATTATTAGGTGTGAGTCTAAACTTAAACACTGGCAGATGAGGTTAGACAGTTTGAGTAGAGTTTTCAAACCCGAAGTCATACAGAGTAAGGTAATAGAGAAGTTACATGAAAAATTCAAGTTAGCCTTAGCCAAGTTTGAAGAAGCACAACTTAATGAGGAAGATAGCTCGAAAGCAATTCGAAAACTTTCTGAGAGTAATCAGGAATTAGAAGAGGAATTAGATAGTGTACCTTCAGTAGGTAGTCTAGAGGGTGAAAGGAAGCGAGTTGAAAATGAAGTGTTCATGCCTGATAGGTACTCTATTGTCTTTGGAAAATTAGCTAACCCTGTTGAGAGATATTTAAAAAATTTAAAAATATATGATGGATTAAATGTAATACAATTGTTGGAATTTCTAAGGGTATTGTTGAAGATTAAAGGGGAGACACAATCGTCGGATAAGGCGATATTAGAAATTATCACGGGTAATTGCACAGGCCCCTTGTTGAACAAAATGGTAGAATATAAAAGGCTAGGATATGCAGTGAGTCAAGTGCACCAAAATATAATAAGTACCTTTGTACCCTTCACCCATTTAGAACGATTAAAATTTGAACTTGTACATAGGCCTCAAAGACATAATGAAGCGTTGAGCAGTTACATTATTGACGTGAAAGAAAGTGTAAAGCTATTGTGTTTTGATATTGAAGAAAGGGACATTGTAGAAATGGTGAAAGTGGGAATCAATCCTGAGACTAGAAATAAGCTGGTATTTGTGGGAAACCCTACTACATTTAGTCAACTAGATGAAATTTGTATAAAAATACAAAATGTCTCCTATGCAGACTATATGCGGAGGAATGACCGACCCTATCAACAATCTAGGCGTCCGGAAGTGCAGGTGCATCAAAACCAGCTAAGCGATAAGAGTGTAATTTGCTACGTGTGTAAGAGGGCAGGTCATATTGCCTGTAATTGCAGAATGAATCAAACTAGTAATTCAAGGCGTGAGGTTAATGTGCAAGCACCAAAAAACTTGTAAATAGGGAAAGTTTCTTAAAGGCCTCGGATAGATCGGAACTTTCCCAGAACAGGAATTTTAAACATCCTAAGGCAAAATTAAGCCCCCAATTAAAATCAGCCATTAACAATCATTTATTCCAACGTAAAAAAGAGGAAGAGAATTTTGATTTACCTAGTGTAGATGTAGAATTTCACAAATTTTTTACAGTTAAAACACTCCTGGACAGTGGTAGCAACAGAAACATTATATGTGAGGGGCTGTATAGAAGATTAGTGGAATTGAAGGTAGCTAAACCATTAGCTGCCAGTGAGCTTAAATGTGTTAGTGCACAAAATAAGAAAATGTTGATTTTAGGAAAGGTGAATGTGAAAATAAAAATTAATAAATTCAGCTGGAAGATAACATTTTTAGTTATAAAAGATTTACTACAACAGGCAATATTAGGTGCTACCTTTATGAAAGACACTGGAATGTTACTGGATTTAAAAAGAAATCAGTTTTATTTTGACTTTAAACCAAATTATTTAATTAAATTAAATAATAATAATATAGTTAGAAATTTGAGTGCTAACATAAATTTTAACATAGGTGTGGACTCAGTGAAAGATCAGGTGAACAGTTTAGTGAAAGAATATCCGACTGTGTTTACTGACAAAATAGGAAAAGCATTGAATTTTCTATACAAATTGAAGGTTAAAGACAGTACTCCGGTATATACACGACCCTATCCTTTAAGTCCGATTAAATTATTAAAAATGAGAGAAATCATTAAGGATTTAGAACAACAGGGAATCATAGAGCCAAGCTTAAGCAACTATTCAAGTCCTGCATTTTTAGTTGGGAAAGAAGATGGAAAAAGTGAAAGGTTAGTTATTAATTATAAAAAATTAAACGATAAATTGGAGGGTGTAGCTTATCCACTCAGTGAATTAGATGAAATATATCCATTCTTAAAGGGGCATAAATATTTTTCTACAATCGATTTATCGTCAGCATTCCATCAGATAGAATTACACGAAAGCAGTAGAGACTTGACTACCTTCAGTGTACCGTTTGGATCTTATCGTTACAAAAGAATACCGTTTGGACTTCTAATTGGTTCGGGGGTACTTACCGCTTATCTAAATCAAATGCTGGGTGATTTAAAATATAACTGTACCTTGGCTTTCCTGGACGATATTATAATATATTCTAACACACTAGAAGAGCATTTTAAACATATAAGGATGGTCTTAGACCGTTTACGTGATAACAACTTAACGGTAAAGGCCGAAAAGGTAAAATTTTGCTTCCAAGAAATTAAATTTTTGGGACATTTAATTGGTGAAGACCAGCTGAAGATAGATCCAGATAGAACTATTGCTTTACAGGAATGTCCGAGGCCTAAAGACAAAAAGGGTGTAGCCAGGTTTATAGGTATGGCTAGCTATTTTGCCAAATTCATACCAAAATATGCGGAGATTGCGGTCCCTTTAAATGATCTGAGGAAAAAGTCTGTCGCGTTCGTGTGGAATAATAGGGCGGAAGAAGCGTTCCAGAAATTAAAAACGGCTGTAAGCAATCCTCCTGTATTAGCTATTCCTGACTACAACAAGCCCTTTGTATTACATTGTGACGCCAGCGATAAAGCTTTGGGTAGTGTGTTGATACAGAAAGACAGTGAAGGGAATTTAAAACCAATGGCTTATTATTCCAGAAAATTCACGGAAACTGAGGAGAGGCTTAGTACATATCAGAAAGAAACTTTAAGTGTTGTGTGCAGTTTAAATAAATTTAAGAAGTATTTGGAAATACAAAAGTTCGACTTAGTGACTGATAATTCGGCTTTAGGTTGGGTCCTGTCCCATTTCAAGAAAATTAATAAATTGGGGCGATGGGCAGAAGTTATTTTATCTATGCCGTTTAATATCCAACGTATTAGAGGTGAGGACAATAAAGTGGCGGATTTCTTAAGTAGATTATTCAGTAATGGTGAAGAGGGGGATAGAGAGGTGTTACAGCAGTTAGAAAAATATGTAGAGGCTCAATCTAACAATGAACCGAGTGGTAACAAAAAGAGCTGTAAAATAAATCAACAGTTGAGTGATGTTAGTGTTATAGAAAATAATAAAATAAAGTGTAACAATTTAATTAGTACTCCTTGTGCATTTAAAGACATACTGGAGCATCAAAAACAAGATGCTTTTTGTAGGGAAGTGTGGAGAGACATAAAGGAAGGGCGTAAACTCAGTATGTCAGTATGTTATTTTGTTAAAAAGGGAGTTGTCATGTACAGAAATAACTTGAAGGGAGAGGAAAAAATTCTGTTACCTAAACAATTATTTGAAGCCGTATATCAATATCACCACACATTGCAGGAAGTGGGGTGTCATTCAGGAGTTAATAGGACCTTAAAAAAAATATGTGCTAATTTTTACCACCCAGAGCTACAGGAGTTCGTCAAGAAAGAAATTGGAAAGTGTGAAACCTGTCTTACTAGCAAGGCAATGTATCAACGACCCGTAATGCAACTCCACTCAAACACTTCAAGCCGAATATTTGAGAAGATCTACATCGATGGCTATGGACCACTTCCTAAGACGAAAGAGGGATATCAATATATACTGATAGCTGTAGAAGATATGAGTAAATTCGCTTGGTTCCTTCCACTGCGGGAAATGACATCAGGTAATGTTTTAAGAGCCTTAGAAAATGGTATTTTTAATAATTTCTCATTACCTGAATGTATAGTGAGTGATAACGCTACTTGTTTCACTAGTGAAGAATACAAGGGTTATTTTTATAAAAGGGGAGTGTCGCTCAAAACTATAATTCCATATTCACCTCAAGGGAATAAGAGTGAAAGATACTTAAGAAATTTAAATCAAGTTTTAATTGGTTATTATTCTGAAAATAAAAGAGGATGGGCTAAAGATTTGGGAAAAATTCAGTTATCACTAAATTGCACATTCAATGAAATTGTGAAATCAACCCCGTTTTAACTGTTGTTTAATTATAAACCTAATAATAGCTTAAGTTTGAGGTGGAATCTGAAGGACTTAATAGATAATGAATTACGGGGAAAGAATAAAAATAAATTAATCAATGCAGTCAGAAATCTGAAGCAATAATGTTTAAAAAATGAGAAATTAAGCAAATATGGTAACAATGTTAGATTTAAGAAGGGTGATATTGTGTATTGTAAAGTTAATTTTCAGAGAAAGAAGTTGGATACCATTTACGAAGGACCCTACAAAATTATTGCAGTAATTTCAGATGTCAGTTTTATGGTGCAAGATTTGAGAGATACAAACATATATAAGAGAGTTCACAGCATGAACATGAAACTGGTAAAACAATGATGGTAAAATGAATATAGGTGTAGAAAGTGTATGGTGTAAATTTCAGGGTAGGACATGGACTGTGAGTGTTTAAAACATGAAAGTTGTATGAATAATGAGTATGTAATAATGTAAGATTTTATAAACAAACCAATTAGTTATAGATATTACTAATGTTTTATGAAATCTACATACAGGTTACGATATGAGTGAAAGTACAATGAGACATGTATTTACTTCACGCATACAGCCACACTCTATATATTGGTGAATGTGAACCCTACCCTTCCTATTGTAATAACAAATTTGGATGGAGAAATAATCTGTATTTGTTGTGAAAATCCCAGGTTGTGGTCTATAACATGAAATGTTCCAACAACCCTGAATAAATGTTTACACAGTGAGAGTGAGAAAGAACAACATGATATTACCTCATTATAAGCACTAAAACTAAGATTAAAATAATTAGTGAAAAAGGATACAGCTTATATATAATTGTTACCTGGATTGGTTATCCATAATAACTTAACAATTAACTAGCACTGAATAAAATTAAAATAAAAAGAATTTAACTTGTATTAATTTGCACCACAATAATTACCAAAATTTTTAAAGAAAGAACATTATTTTAACAGCACTGCACTGCACAGTTAAAGATGAGAAGAGATGATCTTGTAGAAAGCTCCTTATGGTAAAGATTTGTGCTGTGGATTGATGAAGTTGTTGACTGACGAAATAAATGTATTTATGAAATAACTTTAACGTTTTGGGGGTATACAAAGAATTGTACCGAGTGAATAAAAAGGGACATTTTATAATTTAACCTTTACAGATATACTTTTAAAGGGTTGTAAATAAATGTTTCATATGGAACCATTGCTGAGAACGAGACAAATTCAATACCAGGGAACGAAGTCTTTGGGTGTGAGCGAGGTGCAGGAGATGAGCGACCTGGCCAGGAGCTGTATACCGTCGTTACCGTCCAAGCTGTCTCGGAAGCGACTGTCGATTATCAGTGGGCATCGCAAACAAAGGACTGAGATAAGATTGTTAACTGCTCTCGATCAATAACCAGGACCGTTATCTACGAACTTTCCACATCCGGATTCTTCGAAATAGTTAGTTTTAGATTAATTACTTAACATTTAAATAAATGAATTATGTAAAAATAGGGATCTTTGTATTTACATAAATTTATTTCAAAATTAATCAATTGTTTATGTACTGACTAATATTTTATTGATTGTTGAACTAAAGTTGTAATAATTAAATAATTACTTCTAAAGATCTTTTAAAATTTTGATTTAATGATAATAAATATAAAACATCATTGTATTTTGCATCATTTGTATATTGGATCATTGTATTTGCTTAAATTCATTTCAAAATTAATCTATTGTTTATGTACTGAGTAATGTTTATTGATTGTTAAAGTAAACTTGTTTATAATTAAATAATTAGTTTTAAGGATTTTTTAAACTTTTGACTTAATGATAATAAATTCAAAATAGGTTATTATACTTTATGTACTTTTAATGTAAAAACAAACTTGGAGAATTAAGGTTTTAGAATTCAAAGATTTGTAACAGTAAATAATATTTTAATACTCTAATTGATGTTGAGAAGATTGTATGGATAGTTGAGATTCATTAATCATTCTTGTTTGTTTACATTTTAAACTTTGTTTGTAAACATATGTTTATCAGTTTTGGACTTAACCAAACATTAAATGTAAATATTTGATTTATATATAGCTGAGTCTGTTAGGTATCAAGATTATAGTGATTCTAAAATATTGATTGTTTTGATGTAGTGTAATTAAATTAACAGAATAAATTATGGTTTTCAATTGAAGAATGTTTAAAGAAGTAACTTAATGTTTTAAACTGTAACCTTAATTGATGATGCACTAATTTAAATATTCTGAGCTTAAATTGAATTTAACTTGTTTTGATTGTAGGTAATTAGGTAAACATATTGTAGGTAATTGTAAGTAAACATATTGTAGGTAATTGTAAGTAAACATATTTTAGTGAGTAATTAGTTTTTAATCTGCCTTGTTTAATGGATATTTAAGGTTGAACTTTGTAAGGTGAATGTTGTATAAAAAAAATTTTTGATTTCTGGTAAAAGGTAGGTGAGGTCTAAAGCCTCTTGCTAAGTGATGTTAGTAGTTTGTCCTTATTATTTTTAAAGCCCCTTGCTAATTGATGTTAGTAGTTTGTCCTCATTATTACTAAAGCCCCTTGCTAATTGATGTTAGTAGTTTGTCCTTATTATTACTAGAAGCCTTGCTTCTAGCATTGAAGGTAGGGAGGATATAGGATGCTTCCTATATTATTTAATCATTTATAGGAATCTTTATATTTTTATTAAGAGAATTTTGAATTAATATAGTAATTGAATTGTAAGATTGTGAGCCTTCCAGCAGTGCTGAATTTCTTGTCAATTCGGGTTCAAGGAATGCTAGAAGCTTCCTCTTGTATGTAGGTATTGAGCACAGGTTACATGTCTGGGTTGGATAGGTACCATTCAACACAGACATTGTGTTGCTCAATTTTGATTGGCCAATGTTAGCTTGATTAGATGGTGGGAGGGACTTCTAGATCCTTCCGGTGGCTTCCACCACGTTTTCAGGGGATTCTTTGCTGTGTGCTCAGAGAGTGTAGACGTATTAAGGTTTAGCCTACTCTTGCCGTTTTGATTTTTCGGGAAGAAGGTTGAGTTTGTTGAGTTGTAAGATTTAAATTTCTTTTCAAAATTTAAAGTAGTGTTTCAATTAAGTAATATATAATAGCCATTTCGGTTACTTGGTGAAGTCTTCTGGAGAAGTGCGAGGTACTGTGAAATTTAGGATTTAATATTAAAATAGAAAATTTACTTGATGATATTTTCCTGTTCAATTTGGTTTAATCAGGAATAATCTACTGAAAAAGAAAATTTATTTAATCTTCTGAGATTCTATATATATTTAACTAGTTGCTAAATTTAACATTCAAAGCCAAGCGAACAATTCTGGATAATTCAATGATTTGTAAATTGGAAACTTACAGAAAATATGTAGTTTGAAATTGATAAATTTTTTACTTTAACTGGTTGGACATTGTCTTGGTTCATATATTATATTTTAATATTACCTTAATTTTTTAAATTTTTATTTTGAGAAGAAGTATTGTTTTATTATTTATATCATTTTATATTTGAAGAAGATTATTTTATTTTGAAGTTTAATGAAGATTTTAATTTTGAGTTTCTGTGGAAAACATTAGCACTGAGAACTAGAAGGATACAATTGTTGAATGACTGACTGATTGTTAATTTTAAGACTGGACTTGTAAAGTTTTGATGAGTTATAAATAAGATTTAATTGAGAATAAATTAAAAGTAAAGAAAGATAGCTTGGCGTTGCTGTATTATTGATTTCAAATTTTAATTAAAAAATCACTGTTAATTTATACTGAGGTTAATTATTGAATTCCATTGATCTCTCTTATACTAAAACAAAAATAGTTGTAATTAGTTTATAGTAGATAAGCTTACTATAGACACGTTACAACTACCTATACTGCTTTTTTAAATATGTAATTGAAACAGTGTAAAATGATATAGTCGATCACTGATATTATTATTCAGCTAGCATACACTTATTGTACTTAAATTTCAATATTTATTCCATGAACATACGTCAGAAAGTTGACATACGTTTGACTTAAGTAAGAAAGTTCTCTTATATAAGTATTGATTTTTCATCAAATATTTTAAAACAGGTCCAATTTCACCATGCGTCAAAATTTTGTTTATCTTATATTACAAAACTATTCTCCCTGTATTCTTTGGGTACAGAGCGGATTATAAATAGCCTAAAACACAACATTTGCAGTTTTTAAACAAAGCTATGACAACCTTATTAAATCTAGATATCAACTTAATGAAATGATTAACACGTATTTCAATGTTGTTTTTAGTAATAGTGTTGTAAATGCAACTGTTCTGGTTTTCTGTCATTAAAACTAGGATGTGTAAACTGCTTTGGTAGTGAGAGATTGAGGAGCAGATGCTGTGATTGCTAAGAAAATTAAAAAAACTCATGTGGAAGTTCTGGTCCTAGCCCTAGCTATAATGTATCCTGGAGGATTTTTTCGGACGTGTTCGACATTGAAAAATTTTCAACTTAAACTGATCTATAGAAAACATGACTGAACAACACCTGCACCTTTTTGTTTCTATGGATATACGTAATTTGTACATATTGTACTGTTGGGTATGTTTCAGCTGTTTCCTTATTTTCTTTTAATTTTTAACTGTGCAGGCATTTCTTACGCTACGTCTATTACTGAAAGGAAACAAAATTCCCGTACAACATAGTCGTACATTCTCTAGTTACAAATACATCAATAAACATATTTATATCATGCTTGTTTCGAAATCCAACCCACAGGCACGTTTGACATGGCATTTTACTATACAGCTACATCTACAAACCTACATAAGAACATATCAAATTCAAGTAGTCTGCCATAGAATGCACTTTTAAATGTCCCCCAATTATTCCTAGCGTTACTTCACGAATTAATGGTAACATTTTTGAAGGAAACAGGATTATTCCGGACATGTTCCATCGCTCAGTGATACAATAAAATCAATATACATACATTCAAAATCTACAATCTGATATCTTCTTCGGGTAAATGACTAAATCAATTCATAATTACTATCTAGGTTTTACTAAACAAAAAGCTAAAGCGTTGACACGCATAAGCCTGGAACTATAACATCCTTGTTGTGTGTCTATTCCATGCACCCTTACTCTAAAACATGCACTTAATACAAACTAAATACTGATTATTACAACAGAACCACAGAATACATAAAATAGAACTATGAATGTTTATAAACATTTAACACAGAATATTCCAAAATTTACTCATAAACTGTATATTACGCTTCTGAAACTTATAGATTTATATTAAAGCGTACATAACTCAGATTAAACTTTTATAGTGCAAATAACTTTCCATCCATATCAGAAGAATAAAAAATATATTTACTTTATGTTCATACGGATGTTATAACCTTAATAAGTATATCCTCTAAAAAATGTTTGTAACCTAACTCACATTAGGGTTAAGTATTTATAATTTTCACTTTTATGCAAGGTACAAATATGTAAACGTACGGCTGGTTATATAATAAAGAACGTGTTGTTAAACAACTATAAGTTTGCTTATTTTCCATGATAGGTGTTAGTGAGATGATACTTTTATGGGACTTCTACAAACCTAGAATTCTAGAACCTGGAATTTATGATTTAAAAATGATTCTGGCTCAAATTATTTATATTTTAGTTGCAAATTTTAATTTGCCTAAGTGTGTCGTATAAGAAGATATAAAGTCATACATAAGTAGGTCGAGAAGCCTATTTAAAAAAACTCGTCTATTTCCGACCTTTATAATTAATCTATGACCTAGACAAAACATATTTTCCATAAATGCCTCACCATTAAAGAGTTTAAATTTTTTGAAATGTATCCAGCCCCTAGAGCTGTGGGCGTAAGAAGAGAAAGCCAGGTCTGAGCCAGCCTCTCCAATGAAAGCAGGTAAGGGGTGGCACATCCTTGTCCAGGCTGGCAAGAACCATTTACTCATAGGGATTGAACACTACAAACTCCAACAGTCATCTCCCGCAGTAGACCAGATCTATCGAATTAACATTGCAGAATCTCGACATTTTAGGTTAGTGATGTACCACTCCTGGATATCCATAAGAATGCACAGATTTAAGTGACATCGGTTTTGCTGTACATGGTGTGGGTTCCAACAGAAGAGAACCCTCTGGGGAAGTATAAATAGATATTAATGTGTTAGAGATAGCAGATAAATTACACGAATTCTTCAAAATTTGTCAGAGAAAATGAGTACACATCTTCAGAGAAACTAAAAAAAATTTTCTTGGAAAAACTAGATCTTAGGAACACAATTTATTTAGGCTCTCTAAATATACATGCTTGAAACTGCTCTCACTTTCATATTTTCTTTATAACATTCCATTTATAGCATGAGAGAAACGTAATAACACACATATTCAATACAGTTATTTGAGTTTTTGTAAATCAATAGTTTTAGTAGCCTTCAGCTTAAACGTAACAGGTATTTAATAAGTATTCAAATCTATTATTTGAAGCCATTCGTAAATTTAATACCTAAAAATTCAAGTATAAGAACAGTTATAATTCCTGAACTGGAAAGATATTAAACCAATTTAACAAAAAGTTAAATTTTGCAGCGAGTTTTAGGTTTTATTGATACTGTTATTTAAATTCAAATACTAACAAAGAAGTAGTTTTATTTATGTAGTTTGTATTTTTACTATGCGGAAACAGCGTGCACAAACCAGAACTAGAACTCTGGCCCTTGAGTTGATAAGTTGAGACAGAATTATTCAGCTACGTTAGAAGACGTCTACTAGGCACATTCTAGTAATTTGTCAGCATTAGCCCAATAGATATGCAAGCGCACCTTTGCTTTAATATGCTATAATTATTATTGCTATATAATGCAAAGTTCTTATTATGAAAAATAAATTATAATGTAGTTCAAGCAAAGAGATGTCAAATGACAGATTTGATATTTAAGTATTTTAAAATAGCAATGGCGTCCTGTACAGAATTACTGGATTGACTGATATTTGTTTTGTGTACAGAGAGAAGTACAAAACAATATGGGTTAAAATAATGTTTATTTGCTAACCTGTTCACAGTTATATAAATTATTACACGTAAACACTTAAACATAACCTACTCAGGTGATTATTAGTCAGACAGAAAAGTGTATTAGTTGCAAGTATTAAAAGATTAGTTACAAGAACGTTAGATAAAACTTAAGCTCACCAGTAACGAGTAATAGACTTGCGAAAATATGTATTATTTGAAATGAAAATAATAACGAATCAGTTTTATGACACTCAGCCTTATTCCGAGATCGGACATGCACCATCATGTATAACTCATTTTTCTTTATGTAGAAATTTCATTCAAAGTTTTATACCAGTTTTCTGGTAAGCAAGTTAAATTCGAGAGTGCGATAAAGTTCAATATTGTCACTAACGTTTAATATTGGCTGCAATATATTATAAATTATTTTTAAACTGCGAATAAAAATGTAACTTGTTAAAATCTTACATAATAGTACTAAATTTTTTACATATTTATTTCTTTAATATTTTCTCGTTTCATTCATGGTTACCTATAAGAACTTTGCAAAAATATTCGCTGAAGCTCATCAAAATCCAATCGGTTAACACATACTAATATCAAACACAGTGTTTCTCAAAAATATAAATTAACCTTCATGCATATGTTGAAATCTAAAGTCAGTTCGTTTTCGGAATATCGTGCGAACTGACAGACAGACAAAATTAAAATATTTCAAGCCTCACGAGTGATGAGTTTCGCTAAAGCTCAGCATATTACTAAAGTTTTAAAAATATAACAGAACTAACTTAAGTGGAATATAATGTGACAATATAAGGACGCAGAGCTGAACATGACGTTAACTACTATCTTTATAAATTAATTTAAATAGTGGAATTAAGGGTACAATCTCAAAAAATGGGTTTTGTGATAACTTTTATTTTTAATTAACACAGACATCACCTATAATATTAACCTAAGCTCTGAATTTAATTTTAAGACAAATACTTTAACAAATATTTTCTAATAACCCAATAAATTTCTAAGGAGCCAGTTTATTACGTCTACTAATAACTATTTTAATACAATACAAAACTTAAATTTGAACTTAGAGCTAATATAAATTTTAAGTCATCGTGCGAGTTACTTTATCTGCATGATTGTCGAGTCGTTTCTCATATATATTGACCATCACAATGTTCCAGTTAGTGAGGAACTGATATGTCTGTGAAGTAGAGTGATGACTATATATTTACCTCAGTTTCCAAACGGAAATGTTAGAGTTTCTTAAAAAATCCAGTTGGAAATTTACATTCTTTATTTTAAATATTTCCGTAAGAAATAAAGTTTATAGCATAACTACGTCATGGGCTTAATCAATAACACCAGAAATATTGAATAGCAATCTTTACTAGCATTTATTACTCGTTTTTTAATAGGGGAAAATGTCATAACAACTAGGAGTGGGCATTATTTTCAAATATAGCATTTTTGCCTTTTTTTCAGAGTAAAATTTTTATTAATAGTGTAAGTGAACCATGTATAGGTGACAAAGGAATCTAAGGAGTTGTTTCTATAACTGTATCATCACAATCGGCAAGTTATAATCTCTTGTAAAGTAAAAGAAAGCTCTGGTGGTAATCTCATAAACTAATTGAATAAAGTAAAAGATGTAGACTATAATTCTCCTCAAATCTGAACAACAACGTTTTTAGAAATGATTGAGTTTAAACAAATTAACGCAATACGTTTTGAATTTTAATCCAAGGTCAGCTAAAATTCACTAGTTTTCAATTTTTAAAAGTTTTTACACTACTATATAATGCCTGAAAAATGTGTCTAAGTCAAATTGAAGTAAATAATTCTCCTAGTACTCTTTTCATTTGTTATAAACTATGTGAGAATGGACAATAAAACATTTGGATTTGGTGAATATGTAATTGTAGACTGATTCTTTCTGTACATTTATAGTACTGAAGGGATTTAAAACCATAAATAACAATTTTTTTCTGCTGACGCATGAAACATAATTATATGTTAATCAACTTAAGTATCACTAAACAAGAAAATAAATTCATTGCAAAAGTCCTTAAAATTAAAATCCTCTTCACTGAAAATGTGTTATAATAACATAGGAATTGTTTCACTATTTTTTTTTCTTTAATTTATAATCACAAGACTAGAATGTATAAAGCATTGGGTAAAAATAATAGTTAGTGAAAATCTTTGAATTGTAAATAATTAAGTAAGTCGTCCATAAATCCTTGTCTCGATCCTTGTCTTCGCCATAGTACTTCTGGTGTAGATTTTCCACGCCCTAACGTCTTTGAACATTAAACTGAACAATTAATAAAGTCCTGGCCTTTATCAAGCTTTTGGCCATTGCACTTGTTTCTGGTCGCGTTTCTGCAACCTAACGTGGTCTAAGTTTAACGAATTGTGTAAATAAAACAAGTTAACGATTTGTATACATCTAAAGCTTTGTGATACCTATCCTTTGTTTTTTCGATGGATAAAAAATATTAATACGTACACTGGTCTGTATATTTTACCTGTTTCTTTTTTGTTTCGCCTTTTGCCTTTACTTGCTTGTTCACGTCATGATTATTACTAACATTAAGTACATGTTATCATTTTATGTTCAATGAAATTTTATGCATTAAATTCATGTCAATATTTATGGATGTTATAAACGCGAAATTAATTTTACTTTCGTACGTACTATAAACTTTCCCAGTAATTCACCTATACTATGTACTGTTTCCATCATTAAGAAATGTTATACAGGAGATTTTGTGCAATGAATAATCTTTAAACATTGGAAGTCAAATTTTAATATAATTTTATTTGTGCAATATGGCCTGTAATAATTCTGAGAGAAGTTTAAAAGTGCACTGGTTTGTATACCTCGTAAATTAGGGACTTAAAATCAACAATCTGAAAAATCCAAGTTTTTTAGTAAATAGACAAATTAGCAATACCAGTAACGTTATCGATAAAGATTCTAGGCTAAGGAGTCTTACAGTAATATATTGACACATAATCTAAGAAAGGAAGAAATCTTTAATATAGTGTGTTATTCAAATAATTATATGGTAGGTACTCATATTAGTATATAATCCAATAACATGTATTTCGTTATCTGTTTTGTAGTACACATGACTAACTAAAAGTAATATTTCAAATGAAACTACCTGATTTCAAATCAGAAATGATTGTACACCGCTTGCCCCTATGTTTCGGGTACAGAGAGGATGAAATAAAGTAAAAAAAACAAATTAGCAGTTCTATACAAAACGTACCATAGAATCCTACAACTATAATATAAACTCAAGAAAAATAACGGTTTAATATTTTTATATTTACACTTTACTGTTCTGGTGCTTTGTGCTGTGATAAATATTCGTTAAAACTATGACGTAAACTGCTTTGGATGACAAGTAATAGGGAGAGCTTAAACCGAGATTTCTAAATAGTGAAAGTACCTCATCCATTAAGTCCTGGTCCTGGTCCTGGTCGTGCTTCTGCCTATCACATCGTGTTCTTGGCGAAACTTCCAGTTGTGACTTGGACGAAGTTTGAAAATTTGCTTCATTTCACTTTCAAATGATTAATTAAGAACATTCAATTATGTATCCTACGTTGTTTCCATGGATATTAAATAATATGTTATGTATCCGGTTGCGTGTTTCTGATCTGCTTTCCTTATATTGGTGACGTCACGACTAGTACTAACATTAAACCGATTTCGTGTTATTCCAAATAAGCAAACTGTTTAATATAACACAATAATAAAAGTTATAATAGGATTGTTCCCTGCCTCCAAAAATGATGTATGTTCTGCATTATCAGTGATTGGAAACAATATTCAGAGACAATATTCAACAGAAAATTTTATAATATCCCTAATAATTAGATTTCATTAACCTTCTTTCAAATTAAAAAAAAAATTTATAACAAATCACATCACTTATCATATATAAATATATACATATATTAAAAGGCGAATTTTTAGAAGATTTTGTTGATGATCATAATACTTAAAAGTAATAAATTAAAACTGAGACATGGGTGGGCTTATTACTCATTATGTAAGCCTATCAGGTGACAAAGGCTCATTGTATGAGAATGTAATTTGTTTTAATATCAAACACTACCAATAAACTTCTTACAATAGTTTAAGAAAAAAAACCACAAGTGAGTATAATACTTCGATGTAGAATTAGGACAATCTAGTTAAGGCATTACATCATGTATGTTTATTAGCGCACTACATTAATACCTTACATTATACAACTATGAAGATGAAATATTTACTAATTTACATGATGGTATGAAACATTTAAAATCCTTTGTTTTATTTCCAAAAATAAAGGAAACGGGCAGTTTATTTAGTATGCAAAATATCCGGTACTGATTGTATACGGGCGAGTAATGCATTTGTAGATTTTTAAAATATTTAGTTTGTTTATTTTATGAGTATTTCTTAGAACACAGTAAAAACTAAAATACCCTTATTGCCTAAACTACTGGCATAAGTCTCTCGTTATTGAAAATACATTTTATAATTTAAATTTCTTACTTACAATAATAAAGTTCAATGTGAATTACAATAATTTAATTACATTTAGGAAAATATAAATACATTTTGGTAAAATTTGTCTTTGCTGGACATAGCTTTTATATGTCCATTACATTTATTGTATGAATATAAAGTTTTTACCTACTTTAAAATGTTAAAAAGAAAATAAAACAAATTGTAATGAATTGGATATTTTATAAGCGGATACATGTATTTGGGCTTCATCGCAAAACAAATATAGATGACTGGAGAGTTCGGGTGCTAAATTAGACTTCAAATCATTGTAACTACTTATTTTTAGTGTTCGAAAATAATAACAAATTTTAGTACCGGTACGTCAAAAAATTTAAATCTCTAAAAGTATATAAATTTAAATGTATCGAATTATTTTGATATCCTTGTTTTCATGGTCTGAAGGAATTAAAGATCTCAAAGTGTGGCGTTGGTTTGTAAAAAGGAAAGTATTATTCCCTAGAACGAAAATTATAAAATAAATATATATTTAAAAATGTGATTTTAATATTCTTGTTGTTCCGATATTGTTGATGGTTCCACTTTAGTCTAAGCGTACACACAACACATGCACGGGTGTGCTTTTATGGCTGCACGACTAATTAGAATTTGCGATTTTTTATTAAGTTTATTTTGTGTAGTTTTTAAAGTTTTCAACAGAATAAGGTTGGCACGCTTATAGTTTCATTACTTAAATTTTAAATTTAATTGCTTAGATATTGCTGTGTTCTAATAATTGAATGTTTATAACAAAAACCTGAGATAACCTTTTTAATTTAAACTTATTCCATTGTAAACTACTAATAGAATTAGGGAAACATTGTTTTAAATAGAAAATAATTCTAGATACACATATAGGTACAATAATACATTAATACAAGCTATATTACCTAAGTATTAACCCATTATTTTAATGGATTCTAGCACAAAAACCAAAATTAGAATGAGCAGCCATCTCTACAAGGACTGGTTGAAATCAGCCGTTACCACTATGTTTGAGTGTTCTATTAATTATAGTCTTGGGGTTTGCATGATCTTTTTTGACTATGTATTATGCAAAAGTCAATTTAAAGCATGGCTAAATGATCCAATGTACGAGTATGTAGCTTATTGCATGTAAGTTGAGTGATAATACTACCAACAGAAGTTGTATACTTTTTGTCCTAAAAAAGATAATGTTGATGGAATACATTGAATAAATGTTTTTTTAGAGCAGAATAAGACGCGTAAAATTAAATACATTTGTACACATTTGTTTCAGGCTATATAAGTGCTTCTGAGGAAGACCAACGTTTATTACCTTGGAGTATCATACGAGTATAAGGAATTCACAGAGAAGTCAATAAATTATCTTATAACAGTTATAAGATGGCAATATATATTGTATTATCACGTAAACCTGCATTTTCTTTAAAAGGGATTAAGGACTTTCTTGTAAGAGAGAAAAAAATCTTTGATACAGTTTCTGTGGGAGTCCAAGTGGAAGAGTATAAAAGGGTTAAAAATTATAATTTTCATAAATCATATTTATAGTAGGTATACATAAATTAGCCCAACTGTCAAATTTAGCGTTCGGTAAGCGTATATAAAACTCCACGTAAATAATGCTGTACATAAATTTAGTTTAGTTATAAAATACAGTTGTCTGAAGGTGACTTAACTGTTATTGGTGTCTAACGGTTAGTTATAATTGTGACAAACTAAGAGAAATTTCTCTTAGAAGCTCTTGTTATTTATATTTATAATTCTTTTAATAATATCCCTTAAACTGATACAAAGAGATTACCAAAATGACAAATACTACAATAACAAATCATGAACGCGACACCAAAGCCAAAGTAATAGTTATAACTGCGATGTCTACAAAACTGTATAAATTTAATTGTGATTGTTAAAGCACACGTACTGTGATTTAAAATTAGGGAAAAAATGTACGAGTATTCCCTTTACCACAAAACCGATAAAACTCTCCTATTATATGCCATCCCTGACGTGGATCCTTTTAATGGTTAATACAGTGTTTTTTACGTACGTTTCACGTGTTTACATAAACCTTCCCTTAGCAACATTACTTCTTTTCGTCAACACTAGTACTAACATTAAACAGGTTTTCTGGTTATGTGATTATCTATCCGTATACATACTATAGAGACAAACATTTGTTTAAAATACAATTAATGTTATTTCTGTCTTTGTTTATGGGGTGTATATGGTAATAGATCCAAACTGCTTTAGTTCCTTTAAAAAAAAAGTAAAATATTTCCCCCTGTACGCTTTAGCTACGGAGTAGTTATAGTAGCGGAGAACAAAAATTTAGCAGCTTAATAACTATTGTTACGATAGCGAGAGATAGTGAGAGTATACATTGTGATTTCTAAATAATAAAACTAAGTAAATCATCCTTGTAGGTCCTGGTCCTGGTCCTGCTCCTGGGTATCCCATCGTGTTCCTGGTGGTGGTTCTCCGTCTTACTACAAGTTGAACTTTTTTGAACAAGTATACTGAAATATCGCACAACATTTTTAAGAAATCTCTAAACTTTTCCCTTTAGTTTCTATGGAAATCCATAATTTTAATAAAGATTACTGCTGGGTATGTTTCATCTGTTTTACTGATTTTTATTTCTATATTAAATTAAATATTTTTAGTTCACATCTTTTACCATCATTCAACCGACCAACTGTTAAATTCTGTACAGTCTAACGTGGAATAAAACATAGATTTAAGGATTTGTTGTCCGTATTATTTTATGATGAGTGGTATAAACTATCCAGGGAAAGTGTTCTATGTGCCGTTTACTCTGTTGTTCATTTACATATACAAACCTACGTACACTTCACAATTATTTTATCATGTAATTCGGATAGTATTTAATACACGGCACTTTCCAATTTCCTTACAAAATTACAGCTATCACAAATTTTATTACATGAGTGCAAGTCACTAATGTATTTATGTAAAATCTTACCTGAGAATATTGAAAAGTTTATTGCTATACATAAGATTGTGTATTTAAGAGAATCTATTAAATTAGCTCAAGCGTTTTCTACAACACCGCCTTGATGTCTTAAAGATCTATGGACTTATTCAAATAATTCTATTCATTATTCTAATC
The DNA here is from genome assembly GCF_021130785.1 of Homalodisca vitripennis. NCBI lineage: Eukaryota > Metazoa > Arthropoda > Insecta > Hemiptera > Cicadellidae > Homalodisca > Homalodisca vitripennis. Next base: position 39,568 of record NW_025777479.1, on the reverse strand, counting down.
ATTATTCTATTCAAGTTTATTCTACATGAGTTTAAAAAAACTATACTTGAGTATTTTATTATGCAAACAAGCAAACTATACCAGCAGTAAGATGATCCTACTTACGTACTGCTCATAGTTTTTAGAAACGCATCATTATAATAAATGACTTGATTTTTACCTATAACAACAGCTAAATAATGTTTACTCTGTTGGTTACAACCTCTAACACACACTATCCTCCGAGGTGGCTTCTGTGAGGATCCTTCGTCAAGTGCTCATGTCCCGTAATCAGACTCAATACTAGAGAAGACAGTGGTCTACGTAAGGATAGAATATCAGACGCTACCCTGGTGGAAGGTGACCAGAAATAGCCTACTCATCCTGAGATGATGGCTGGATGAAATCACCATCTTCTCGTATTTACAGTTTGAACCCATATCGGGGTAAAGGATACCCTCCTAAAAGCAACCTTCGTCATGTCACTTGTGAATGGAACACGGACTGAGGTCACTGTAGTTGAATATAGAAGGAAGAAATTCTTCCTAAAGTAATATGGAATAATTAAGTTATTATCCCAGTAGTTGTGCAGAAGTTGCTCCATTTTTCTTCTATTTTTTTCAGGGAATTCGGTTTTGGCCTATGAGAGAAAATATAGTTATATAAAGAAATAGTTTATCTTTATTTTATTTTATTCAAAATTTATTCAAATAAATATATATTTTCACTGCGTTAACTGATTTAATGAATGAACAGCCACACACTGTGTAACACACATGTTATGATTCAAACAAATATTGTATCAACCAGTATTAAAATTACATTACGCATACAACATTTGGACGATGTTAATACAGTTGACCATTTCAAAAATTAAATCTTTGTTAAACTCGTATTAACGTCTATTTTGCTAACAGATACTTACTGTCTGTTATTAAAACTACTCCTGGTCTCCGCCTTGGTAATTTTATCGCCAATAAACTGACCGGATATGAGCGCTTCGCCGTCAGGCAGCAAAGGGTAATTGCACAATACTTCACTTTAACACCAACTGCTTGTGTTCTATATAACGAGAAAGTGTCAATCTCGGATTTGAAATAAAGAAAGCTCAGCATTTCTTAATTAAACCGTAAAATCAACTTTTTCCCATTAAAGTTGTAAATAAGTAATACTAATGGACGAAGAATAAAAAGCCAAATTTACCTAGTGTAACGTGTCTATAGTAAGGTTATCTATTATAAACCAATTACAACTATTTTTGTTTTAGTATAAGAGCGATCAATTGTGTTCTGAACTAATAACCCTTTATTTTAAGAATGCACAAGTTCCAATGGAATTCAATAATTAAACTCAGTATAAAATAATAGTAATTTTAATAAAATTTAAAATCAATAATACAGCAACGCCAAGCTATCTTTTTTACTTTGAATTTATTCTCAATTATTTCATATTTTTAACTCATCAAAAGTTCACAAGTCCAGTCTTAAAATTAACAATCAATCAATCTTTCAATAATTGTGTCCTTCAAGTTCTCAGTGCTACTGTTTTCAACACAAACTCAAAATAAAAATCTTCATTAAACTTCAAAATAAAATAATCTTCTTCTAATATAAAATGAAACAAATAATAAAATAAGACTTCTTCTCAAAATAAAAATCAAACAAATTAAGGTAATATTAATATTTAATATATGAACAAAGACAATGTCCAATCAGTTAAACTCAAAATTGTATCAAGTTCAAACTACTTATTTTCTGTAAATTTCCAATATACAAATTATTGAATTATCCAGAATTGTCCGCTTGGCTTTGAATGTTAAATTTAGGAACTTGTTAAAATGTATATAGAATCTCAGAACGTTAAATAAATTTTCTTTTTTAGTAAGCTATTCCTGATTAAACCAAATTGAACAGGAAAATATCATCAAGTAATTTTCTATTTCAATATTAAATTCTAACTTTCACAGTACCTCACACATCTGCTGAAGACTTCACCAAGTAACCAAAATGACTATTATAGATTAATTATTTTAAACTTGAGACTTTAAATTTTGAAAAGAAATTTTAATCTTAAACTCAACCTTCTTCCCGAAAAATCAATATGGCAAGAGTAGGCTATCACTTTACATGACTTCTCTCTGAGCACACAGCAAAGAATCTCCTGAAAACGTGGTTGAAGCCACCGGAAGGATCTAGAAGTCCCTCCCACCATCTAATCAAGCTAACATTGGCCAATCAAAATTGAGCAAACACAATGTCTGAATTGGATGGTACCTATCCAACCCAGACCTGTAACCTATGCTCAATACCTAGATACAAAAGGAAGCTTCTAGCATTCCTCGAACCCGAATTGACAAGAAATTCAGCACTGCTGGAAGGCTCACAATCTTACAAGTCAATTATTATATTAATTCAAAATTCTCTTAATAAAAATATAAAGATTCCTATAAATAATTAAATAATATAGGAAGCATCCTATACCTAGCTACTTATTACTTTTAAAACTTAATTTTCTTTTTCATTATTACTGAAAAACATTTAGACTTTAGTGTCGTAACCGAAGAAGTTATAATAATAATCATGTCATAATTATAATGTTTTATAGTAAAATAAAAATTAATTCTATTATAATTTATAAATATTTACTAAAGAAACTACTAACATGATAGTACTGAAAAATGGTTATGTCAGGGTTGTTAATGACAATATTTAAATAAATAGAATATTATTTAAAGGTATCCCTTTCTTTCAAATTAAAAGAACAGTTTCTGAACATCCTACATTATTCTCCCATAACTCGGTATGTATGTAGTTTTTCACTTGTCAATTTTTAAATTTTTATTAGTTTTGAAGGAAAGTTACAGTTTTGCTCACTAACCTCTTCACCTCCTTCCAAACAAATAAATCGAGAATGAAAATTTATCTTTAACCAAAATTATCGCAAATTTAATTTAATTTTAAATGAACTCTCATTTCCCCCCACATTTCTCGTAAAATCGGTAATAAAATACTTCCCTCATCTTGATAGAATATCAATGGACATGTCGTTTACGATATGATATGGTTTAAATAAAAAAACAAAACATATCAATTAATTTTTAAGACCCTAAAATATTTTTTTCTTCATGAAAATACATTGTTCGTAGATTCTCTGAACATAAATGTTAAACAGAGACTCGTAGTTAGTTAAAATAAAACAGTTTTCGCAACGTTCTCATTGGTTTAGCCATAGACTATATGTAATATTTCTACGCACTTTACCATTAATACTATTAAATTAAAAGGACTGAAATAAGAACTCGAATAGACTTTGCAAATAATTTACGTGGTGTTACATTGTTGCTGGAAGAGCATGGAGTGAAAGAGAAAGGCTCTAGTTTGTAAGAGAGGGATGATGCTTTTATGTGATTGGTTAGTAGGATCGCGAGATTGGTCCGCCAATGCAACGTTTATTAAATAACTGCATGAATTGTAATACCAATATAATTGATGAACCAGAAATATAAATGTTATTAAGGAAAATAGTAAAAGATATAACAATACATTACACTATATTACTGTGATCGCAACAGGTACCTTAACAAATGTTGGATAATGGATTGGAATAATATGATTATTTTATATTTTAACGAATGTAACTATATTATTTGGACAGAACACGTGTCTGTGTAGAACCATATTGGTATCAATTAAACATTTATATCAAATAATACATTTTTAGCTTGATTCTACTCTATACATAAATTCATATACACAAAAGTACTTTTCCAATATTACGGCACAAATACAAACGGTTGCCAAACCACTAAATGCAATAAAGGTGTGAACCAATAGGATATTATTCATCCGGTCACACTCGGAATCGACACATATTCGCATCAAACCAATAACTATAAACCACTGTTGGCAATAAGATTATGAACGTTACTAATTATTTGCGGTAATTACCTCAACAAAATTGGTTATACTGTGGCGATTGCTTTACAGTGTACAAACAAAAAATAAAGGTATAATTTAAAATCGATGGATAAGAATTCATAACATTTCAGAGTAACCAATTTATAAGTTTGGCCAGGTACTTAACAAGGGATCTAGAATTTAGTCTATTAATTATAAAGGTTTTATTAATATTATTTGTTCAAGACCAAAATAAGCTGCTCGTAAAGTGAGTTCTGCTGTTTGTCAGTAAAACCAAATATATTATCTCATTCTTATTTATCATGGTAAGTAATAAATAATTTTCAGACGTAGGTCATATTTAAGGTCAGAATTTAATGTATAATTGAAAGAAAATTAAGAAATTGTATTTATCAGTTTACCCATAGCACTAACATAGTTTAAAATTATATGTAATAACATAAATTTTGTTGTAAACATATTTTGATTATTTATGAAAGTAAAAAATGTATCGTTGTTTACAACGACAACAGACACCGTATCGTTGACCGTCCGACTGTCCGTCTGTGCGATAAAGATCCTAAAGGCCAAGATGAGAGTCTCGTAGGGCGTACTCTGGAGGAATTTTCAGAAAATTAATAGGCCTATATCGTCTATAAGGTACCAAAAGAAAATCCAGTACAATTGTTTAAACAGCTTTCACGTGAAAGTGTAACAAACCAACAAACTCACTTTCACATTTGTAATACTCGTATTAGTTGTGATAAATCACATTCTATGAAATCCAAATGTTGTACTATCTGCATTTTACAATCCGATGAATTGAAAGCAAATAATATTTAAATGAATACATTAACATGACATGGCGGCTTTTATAAATATAAGCAAAGCTTCGGTAATTATTTTGTATAAAGTTGAAAGTACAAATTTAAACTTTTATTAAAAACTCGATTATTAATGGTGTAAAAATTAGTTTTAGTTACGGTTAACTACCTGAAGGTGCAGCACTATCATTCAGAAGTTGTATTGGCTGTGAACCACTGGTACAACAACAACAACCACTGGTGGAACAATATGAGGATCCTATTTCATTCGGAAGTAGGCTCTCAGAAGGAAGTAAGAATCTTGTACTTATGTTTGGTATTTTACAAATAGAAGTGTATTGCAGACTTGAATTTCTAATACGAACTAGATTTAGACCCTTTATTAGTAGTAATTCGTTTGCATTTGTATAGATTTAGTATTTCATGTGAATTACGCCGTTTTGCTATCAATAGCTGTTTGATATCAACTTACATCAACATACAAAGACTGGTAGCCTAGAGATACTATTTATTTCACAGAAAGTTTACTCTTATAAAACTGTACAACTCGTTAAAGAAAGAAGTGAATAAAACGTATTGAAATCTTAATCTTGGTCGTGTAAGCTATAAATGATGAAAACAGGTGAAATGAGTTGGAGAGATGAAAAATACTCGGGAGAACACGGACGGACGAGTAATCAAGCGCGGAGAGCTGACGGCTTAATTTTCCGTGCAAAAACTGTGCAGTCATCAGAACTGTTACCTTTATGTCTGAGGTTTCTGCTGTTGGTGAGAGCTGAACTTAGAAAAAATCCAAGAGATCTTTTATTAAAGTTTACAAGTTTTAATGTTGCAATTGCTCAGAAAATTATAGTTTACTTTGACAATTTAATTAAACTATGGTCTTCCACCGTGTTAGTGGGAGAAATGCCATTATAATCAATGGTTAATTGGCTGAGCTGTAGCGAATCCCTTCATTCCTTCGGCTGGATAAACTTTATGTCTGCCTATCTGTTTTTCTGCATAGTTGTCCTTGGATGATAGCAACATTGAATTGGATGTAGCAGCATTGATTAGAATGATATTAAATGGGATTTGCCTTATTTTCATTGAATACTTTTCCATTGGTCTTACGGTTTAAAATAATGATATGGAAATAAACAGAGTAAATGAATTTATTAGTACAGTGAACAAATTATATTACACTAATACAACACGAAGTCCAGTCTTCGCAAATCACATATTAAACTTAACTTTAATACCTTCGTAAATGTCTAAAATATATGTTCTTTAAGGAAGCGTCTGATATTATTGGATTTGTGTCTAGGATCCCTATTGAGCCCAATCTTGACCCTTAATATTGCACTGAAAACCGTCACATATAATGCATAGTAACAATTTTAAGCCGTTTTAACCAAATTTTTTCTCAAATAATTTTTCCCAGCTAGTGGTTGTGATATCCCCTAGAATCATACAGCAAATTACTCACTAGACATTATGATTTTTGGTAATATATGTTGATTTTATTCCTATAGTTCAATATGCACGATATAAGGTTATATATATATATATATATATATATATATATATATATATATATCTATATATATATATATATATATATATATATATATATATATATTCTATATATAAGTATAAATAGGTAGTATAGAATGTAGAATTATAACCCAAATAACATATTATCGTATACTAATACTTTTGGGGATAAGATAAAATTTGTTAAGTTTATCATTAGAAAAATACAAACTTCTTCATTGAAGGAATACCACTCCAAATTGTCTTTTAACAATTCCCATTTATTAAATACTTTGTTGTTTTATACCTTATCAATAATAACATTGTTCTATTTACTTTTTACATCCAAATAGGTTTCTACGTTTATTACTACTCTGCGATTGTTGAAACAATACTTACGATTGTGTATTATAATTAAAACTATTTAAACTGTCCATAAGAAGAACGCTGATATAGAAGAGATCTGGATAATATAAGAGGCTCCCAATTCAATAACATATATCTTATTAATTTATTCACCAAAACTTTTTATTTGAGCGCCTTTATACGAGTAAGTATAATTCACTTTAGATAGTTGATAGGAATTTAACCGTATGATCGTTCTCACTCAAAGCGTTTTGTAGTTTACTTTTTGATTCTTTTAATAAATTTATCTGATAACGAGAAATGTTATTTGTTTGAATGCCATTTTAAAATTACTATTTGATCTTAAGAAACCAAACAAGGCTTATTGAATGTCTAATATAAAACGATTCTACAGCCCTTGAGTTGATATTTATTACTATCTAATAAATCAATGTAGCTCTCGTAAAAATATAATCAATGTAGGTTTGGATTTATCAATAATCAATAATGCCAAACATACCAAAGGTACTGTTAAAGACTGGAATGTTTCGAAATAGATATGTATGTGTCAAGACCACAGCATAAACTCTATTTATGACATGAAAGAGTGTGACTGCCATCACCTTTGGACCTTTTAGTAATATGATCAATGTGTAAACTTGATTTACCAACCTCACTGACAAACACTTAAGTAATTATAGAATTCTTCTACAATTATAAAACGTCCTTGATTACGTCTGGTTGTTCGAAAGTTCGAACTAAGTTACAAACAGTCTACATCTCTCTTGCCTCTTTCATGTCAATATTTTTTTTCATTTTCCTTATTTACAGAAAATATATAGGATAAAGATAATTTGCGGTATTTACAGCAAATATATAAGATAAAGATCATTTACAATGTGTGACACATATTGCATGCAAAAGAGAGAATGATCAATTTATGGCTAACAGAACACTACTCTAAATCAAAAGAGACAAACCAAGTACGATTCCTCTAAGGCGAATCTAGAATCTGTTCGGAGAATTCTAACATCATAATGTAAGTCATGTGAAGCAAAAGTAAATTAAATTAAAAACACATGCAAATTTTAGTATAAAGTATATACATGAAATAGAAATGTTTAACAGTTTGATTAGGCTTTATCTAATGAATAGGTTTTTGTATTGATAATATAATCCACTTACAGCAAAGCCAAAATAAAAGAATAGTGGTTCAGAGTCTAATAAAACAATCAAGATTGCAAGAAATACAAACATTTTTTCTAAATAAGAATACAAACGTACAGCACTAAACAAAATACAATAATTACGGAACGCTAACAGACTATAAATATGATTTTTTAAAGTAGAAGATGTGCATGTAATAACGGGACATAAATGGTTAGTGACAAAAATGTTTATACCTATATATTAAACATTGAATTTTCAATATCATTGACTATAAACAACAATCTTTTTAAAGATTTGCCAAACGAATGAATGATTGTGTGATTAATTACCTTTTACTTAAGGTGGAATACGGTTAAACATTCGTGGTCCTACAAAATTTATTTTTCTATTAACATGAAATTGGTACTAACTTTTCAGTTGCTTCAGAAACAACACATAATCACCAAACACGTTGAACGGAGTATACACAGTCGACAGAAAAAATTTTAAAATTATATTAGAACAGATTAGTTACCTGAAGTTTCAAAGATTACTTGCAACCATTGTGAACTTTGCTAAAATTGAATTAAATCAGAAATACGCAATAACTGATATTGAAACCATGCACTAAATTATCTGTATTGACCTAAAGAGTAAATTTGCTAAACATTAGTGTACCGTTAAAATGCGCTCGCTGAAAAAAGATATGGTTATTAATATTATATATTTAACAGTTTTATGTGATACGGCAAAACTCTTTCCAGTGTTTTAGTGAATGTATTGATGTAAAAACGTTCTTACACGTCTCTGTCACTGCATCAATCCACCTTAAAATACAGTTTATTGTCAGTCCTTAGTTTTTTACCTTATCATAATTAGGTAGGAAAGTTGCATCTACAGCAACGTTACGTACAGATGTAAAATCGATCAAAGATTGGTAATGAGACATCATAATTGGTTTAGTTTTTCCTGGTTTAGTTTAAGTCTATGTTTACTAGTCCAGTCCAGCATTTTGTTGATAGGCCCGGAACTCAATAACCACGATAACAATTTACTCATAATATCCAATAAAGCCAAAAATTAATAGTCTCTTGGGAATTTTATATTTTTTAGTACTTTTATTTTATTTACAGTGTTCAAAACGAGTAAAACCTTTATGGTAATAGTTTAATCAGCAGGTTTTCTTAGTCTATTTAGAAGTTATAAGCAAAGAGATGCATTATTCTCGACAAACACTCATTCTATTTAGTTATGAAACAGAATTTTAATTATTTTAAGTTACAATTAGAATGTAAAATATTTAAAATTGACAATGGAATATAATTTTAATCGCCCTTACTTATCACTTTAATTGGATATTTTTATTTATTCTACAAAGAAAGAGAGCTCTAGTGTACGTTTTAGTAACCAACCGAATGATGCAAAATGTATAGACCGTATTTTCTTACAAACCTTTATAAAACTGTATTTAATATTATGGAGTTTTTAAAATTTAACATGAATTAGTAAGGCAATACTAATTTAGCAGGCTAGGACATATTAGTTTAAATTAATTTTCTACATTTAGTCTTCTAAAACGCTTAAAATATTGCTTTAAACAATTAGTAAAGAAATACTTCTCACAAACAGCTGTATATTTTTTATAAACTACATAAAATAGTTAAAAAATCAAAATTGATTTGTTGACAAGGAATATTGTTGATCAGCTATTCTCCCGGGACTCTTTTGTTACGGAGAGGATTAATAACAGCTAAAACTAAATCTTCCATATACTCATAAATGAAGTGACATTCGTTAAAAATTACAATCCTTACATACTTCGAAAGAATTTGAATGAAATAATCAACCAATCAATACAAAATTAAAACTAGGATGCTGTGGTTAAGAAGAAATAGTGAGAGGGGAAATCGTGATGTCTAAATGTTAAAATTACTCAGCCATGTGAGTCCTGGTCCTGGTTCTGCCTCTGGCCATTGCATGGTGTTACTTGTAGTCCTCCTCTGTGTGCTGAGTTAAATGATTATTAAAGAAGTTGATATTGATAAAATTAGTATTTTACTTTGATGCCATTGCCCCTATACGTGTTTTTTTATCTAAAAAATTAAAAAACTTTTTACCTACTGAGATAGAGATAAACTTACATACGCACTTAACAATGATGAAAATCAAAGTTTGAAGATATAGTAAAGAAACTTACTGATGGAAAAATTCACGTAAAAAGCACATTGTTCTTTAAAACCAAAAGAGCTCGCTAAAAAAAGCTACGTATTTACTAGTTTTGAGACAGTAATTATTAATGTTTGAACAAGCGGACTTTACTTCAGCACGCAAAAGGTTTGTATGAGCCCTTTACTTACATGGTTGTTCCTTTCTGAAATAGGGAATACGCTTACTAGCAAACAAATGTATCCTAATACCTGTTGGTTAAGTTAGATTAGGTTGAATGTAACAGTTTGAGGAAGATATAGAAGCACTGTGAGGGCTCTGCACGTTTATGTATTTTCTGCTCGAATGACGTTTATACTTTCCTCATTATAATGATTTATTTACGTGATTTTATGTTACGGTATCTGATGTTTAGCCTATTATCTACAGTAAATAACATTAGCTATACTATTATCTAACATAGGTTGTACACAGTAAATGAAAAAACAATATTTTTTAGTAATGAAACAGAACCACATGAATGCGCAAAAATTTACAATTCCTATATTAATTACAAAAGGCTGAGGATGTATAAGGCATAAGATGGAAAAACAAAATGTCTAATAATACCTTATGCTTTCCAAAATTACACATTAACATATAAAACCATGTGTTATTGCAAGGAAAATAAAGTTATTAAATTCGCTGACCAGTTAAGTGATAATTATTTCTTGTAATTTAATCATAAAAATAAAATAATTTTAATAGAAAATATTCTGAAAATAGAAATGTTCTCAGTAATTTATTTAAATTAATGTTCCACTGTAGCCACAAAAATGACGTCAAACTATACGAAACTACATAACTTATCATTATTTAAAACATGTTCACCAAGATCCTCCACAGCGATTTATTATATTTTATCATGAAATAAAACTATTTTTATAGTGAAATGAAGCCTATATTTTGGTTACAATGTAATCTAACAAGGTTTTCCTGTAACTATATAAATTCAATTGTCTACTAAGTTTCTTTTTTAAGGAGGAATAGAGCTCTGGTAGATATCTCGGTAAATAATATAATAATAAAGTAAAATTTTGAAACCATATTTAATTTCAAACATGTAATAGTCCGTTTTAAGAATTATTCAGTTTAAACAATTATACATCATTAAATAATAAATTGTAATCTTCATTAATTAGCATTCACTAGTTTCAACCTATTGCCTATATTTACCCTACTATAAAATGCAAAACAATATCTTTAAGACGTCTATAAGACAAAAAATTTGTTAGTAATCTTAACGCTTGTTGTCAATTATGTATGAATGAGTCACAAAAAATGTGTGCGTATATCTAACTTAAAGACATTTTTAACCGATTATTTTTGTGCACTTATGGTACAAAAGGATTTTTGACAGCCAAAATTAAAGTTTTTCCTATTAAAATAACAACAAACGTAATTTTTGGATTATGTTTCTTTTTATGAACTAAGATATAAAATCATTTAAAAATCACTTAAATATTTAAATTTAATTAATTGTAAACGCGTTTTCATTCCATATGAACTGTTCCTCTAATTTTGGCTCTTTTAGTGTCAAGAAATGTTTTAGGATATTCAAACTACCTCTAAATAATAAAAGTAACTCACCTATAAGTCCTGGTCCTGGGACTGGTTATCGTAATCCTGGTGGTTATTCTCGGACCTGCGTGTTAAATATAAAATTGAAATATGAAAAAATCCTGGTCCATGTCAAACTTCTGGCCTTTATATTTTGTCTTTCGTGATGCTTCACTGATAATTTGAGAGTTACCGATTTTCGTAAACAAAACTTTGGAATTTATTAAACAAATATTTCAATAATAGTCCCTTGTTGTTTCCATGGATAATAAATATTGTTACACTTGTTTACGTTATGACTACTATATTGGTATTAAACCATGTTTTGTCATCTTATACCCTATACACACATACAACATCAACACCGGCTTGAGAAAACCATTACACAATGATCCTTGATCAGACATTAGTTAAGAATTATAATTGAATAGTTTTTCTAAACTGAAATCAATTGTTCCACTAGCTATTATATAAGTGATGTTGTATATACTAGTTTACGTTAGTTAATATGCAACAGTTTGCCTATATTTCTTGTACCTATACTAATATTTTGCGTAGTGCTACCTTTAAATAAGTTATTGTGTTTTTCTCATTGCAGGTTTAGTAGTTGGGTTTCTTTTGTAGTATCATACAAAATGCGTACTGTGATGAAATTTTTACAGTAATTAATGGCTATCGTTAAAGATAAAAATCCATGTTATTAGTTTACAAGCGCCTGTAGTTATATTTCTACTCAATTTAATAATTTCTTTCCTAAAAGGAACATATATAGAAAGGCAGGACACATTATTTTTAAGTTTTTGATTCATGTTTTGTAATGTTTTTCTATTTTGATATTAAATAATGGACCTATGTAACAGCCTAAGTATAATTAAAATATATTACGCTTGATTACTTTATAAAACGTTACGGCCAGCAGTACTGACAAGTAGAGGAATATTTTAACTTTTACTTTTAAAGGATGAAATTGAAATCAGGTATTAGATTTCAAAACAACTATTTTTTCATGGCACGTTTTCATACTCAAATACTTAAAAATCTTAAGTAAATAGATTATCATAATTATCATAATATAAATTGTCAAAACATCTATTCAAATTCTCGGAAATGTATTGATACTATTATTCAATTTACATTCCTAACGAATATCTAATCACGGGTGGTCTTCTCAAGTAGGTATTCAACTGAAACCAAACTAAAGCTATCGCATATCCTGCACAACTACTGATATTTCGTCATAACACCGAAAATAATTATTACTTAAAGGTGAATAACTCAGTTTTACAAGCGACAAATGAGTCCTAATATTATTTGAAATTGAACATTGTACATTTAAAGTTCTGTGGAAGAGCGCTCTGGTGTAAACTCCCGTAACTAATTAGGTAACTGAAACGGTTACAAATTATAGACCACTAGCTGTTACCCGCGGCTTCGCACGCAATCTTTAGAACCGAAGTCCTTTTACTACTTAGTAAAAGAACTTATGATGTAATATGATGGAGTTCTATGAAAAGTTTAAAACGTAAATAGGCATACATTAAGTAGATATTATTTAAGTTCATGGTAAATAGTATCAGAATTTAATTTATTTAATATATCATGTTTCGCACGTGGAAGAGCATTTCTGGTTCAAATTAATTATATTTCCAACGCCACAGCTGAGCCTGCATTGTTACCCCAATCAATACTCAGGTCTCGAAAACTTACTTCGGTCAAAAAGTGTCTATTTCTAGCCTTTATCACATATTTTAGGTTTGATATTTCCAGTACCATATTAGAGTTTGCCTTATCCTGTCGAATAAAAAAAGTATACTTACGTATAGGGCCAAGAACCCTACTTCGATAAAAAAGTACCTACTGCAGACCGTTTAATTCACTTACTATGTCACAATTTAGCTTGCCATATTACCTCGATCAAAATACTAAATAGTTAGATTATGCAGTTCTTGGAAATCTACTTTGGTCAAAATTATCTACTATGGGTTTCTGTAACATACTTTACGTCTCAAATATTTCCAGGGACATAGTTGGGTTTGCCTTTTTGTCCTGATGAAAAAAATATACACATAAGTAGGACTGAAAAGCCTATACGACCTAGGGAGAAGTCCTACCCATTTCTTGTGTACTTTCGGTATAAGGGAGAAATCCTTATTAAGGTTACGCAACATTCCAAAATAAAAGTTTTTTGTTACGGGCATGTTATGGGGTATTAATTTACCTGATTTCCTATAAGCCAACGTTAAAATACCATATCACAATGTCAAGGAAACCCATCAGTTTAAAGTAACGTATGTGAAAACATTCATGACTTTGTTCATTAAGGTTGGTTTTATAACAGTGTTCAAAATAATATATAAAAACGCATTAGATGATTTAAATTCATCACTGGCACGATCTGGAGCAACATTTTGATATTAACTTTTTATTTACTACCAGCATGGTTTATGTTAGATAAATATTGCAGTAAAGGTGAATTTTTACGTAAAATTTGAATTCTATTATCTGGATAGTAAAGTCTATGCTTAACAGTGATTGCAGAAACAGATGAAACAACATTTTCTGTTTCTCTTAAACTTACTCTATGCTTTCAAACTATAAATGTAAAGAAATTTAAAACGTTAATTAAATGATATAAACATAATATATTTCTTTTGTCACATTATATATGTTTACAAAAACAGCTGATTAAATTTGAACAGGCTCTTTCACTTAATAACATATGTTTGCTGCAATGAATTTCTTACGGGTATTTCTGTAACTTTAGAGACCAGTGGGGCGGAATCCTGAATCGGGAACGGGATAAAAAGTATCCTATGTGTTTCTCCCAGTTCATAGCTACCTCCCTACCAATTTTTAGCCAAATCGGATCAGCCGTTCTTGACTTATAAATAGTGTAACTAACACGACTTTCTTTTATATATATAGATATGTGTATTTAATAAGTTCCACTCCTTGTTTTGAAATGTTGAATGTATTACATTTAACTTGGTGTAGTTGCGCGTTCTTAATCGTTGCTGGGTTTCATGCACTAGTTTAACTTAATTGTGAATATTTAATAACTTTCTACAAAATGCCGTAAGGATTGCTGTGTGACATACGTAAGAATATACTTCTCATGAAAAACTATAACATTTGCCCACTGAGCGCCTCCTCAAGGTGGTGATCAAAGGTCTCTCAGCCACCCTATCGCCGGAAGAGGTCGTCGAGGCTTTCCAAGGAGATGGCTATGGCATCGTGAAGGCCAAGCTCCTGAAGACAAGACGTGGACAACCGACCAGCCTGTGGCTCATCACCCTCCGTGGAGGCGATGGGCTCCGGCCTCCTACTGATGTCTACACCGCCCGGACTCTGTTCTTCTGCAGGCTGGAGGTCAGGAAGTACACCAGGTCTAGTGGACCAGTCCAGTGCCACCGATGCCAGGGGTTTGGGCATGGCTCCAGCCACTGCCACCGTGAGCTCCGCTGCGTACGATGCAGCGATAATCATCCGTCCAGCCTCTGCCCGAAGGAAGCTTCAACCCCGGCCAGATGCTGCAATTGTGGAGAGGCCCACTCTGCCAACTACCGTGGGTGTGTCACCTTCAAAAACGAGAAGCAGCTCTCGTATGCTGCCGTTCCAGGAGGGTTCAGAGGCCTGTACCTTCCAGGATTGAGCCTCCTAAGCCTCGAGAAGTTCCTGCTCCTGCCACCGTAGATGACACCGTGGAGCCCTCCACTGAAAACCGGGAGGAAGATGACTTCGAGATGGTAAGGCGACGCCGTCATCGCCCAGCTCGGAAGCCGGAAAATCGGGGGGCTCGTTCTCGTTCAACTCCGAAGACCTCAACCTCCGAGACACGTCAACAACCTGCCTCTCGTCAACTAGAGAACCCAACAATCGAGGACACTCCTGCCCCTGCCAGACCAACACTACCCAGGCCCACACCGAGATCTCGTGCTGAGCCACCTAAGCCTGCTTCCAGCCCTGAACTACAAGCCCAGCCGCCCACAAAAAACATCACGCCGATTTCTCACCCAGCTTCCCTCCTGCCTCAGGATCTCAAGATAAGACTAAATCAGATTCATTTTCAGCTGACCAACATAGTGGCGTTGATGTCACGCCTCATGGACACGTTGTCCGCCAACGTCCATGGGTAAGCTGAGAGTTGTCAGCTGGAACGCCGACGGGCTGGCAAACAAGCGGCTGGAACTCGGTCAGCTACTAACTGAAATGGATTTGGACGTCGCTCTTCTACAGGAGACTCACTTCAGGGCGACAGATCGCTTCAATATCACCAATTACCAGATGTACCGCACCGATAGGCAGCTGCAGAACAACCGACCCGGCGGAGGCTCGGCGATCATGGTGCATCGGCGAGTGACCCATCGTCTCCTGGCAGAAGTCCCTGCCCCAGGAGCTGAGATCACCCGGATTGCCATCCACTACAGCGGAGCTGAACTGGAGATTGCCTCCGTCTACAATCCACCTACAAAACACGCTGCAAACTCGCTGCCTTGATGCACTGCTGCGTCCTGGTTCCCCTGCACTTGTTGCTGGGGACCTCAATGCAAAGCATCTGGACTGGGGATGCCGGAACACCAACTCCAACGGCAGAATTCTCCACCGTCTCCTGGATAACCGACTCCACATCCAACTACTGACACCTGAGGAGCCCACGCAACTACAATCACAATGGACGGCACCTCCCGGACATACTGGACATCGGTCTAGCTGGCTCGCTGGACGGACACATCGAGGTGTTTGCAGTGTCTGATCTCTCTTCAGACCACGTTATAGTTGTCTTCGACCTCTCGGACGACGGAGCGCCATCATATCCTCCTGCTCGTCCCACCAAGATCAACTGGCACCGCTTTGCAAACCACCTCGCTAACAGACATCGGCCACCACTAACTCCTGCCGAGTCACCGGACCAGCTAGACAGGCGAGTATACGACTTGACTTCCATCCTCCAAGAAGCTATGACGGCCTCGTCATCTCCTCTCTCCCGGACTGCTATCACTCCACCTCTACCTGAGGTGTTGAGAGAGGAGATTCGCCTTCGTCGCAGACTGCGAAGGGAGTATCAGCAGTCCCGATGTCCCCACGCCAAGCAGACGTTCAACCGCCAGGCCAGGAAGTGCTCTCGTCTCCTGGCTGAACACAGAGTGGCTGCGTGGGATGACTTTGTGGAACATCAAGCTGACGGTGGTGTCGGTGGCATCTGGAAAATCTCCAGGGCACTTCGAGGGGAGAAGAAGACCAACCGACCACTTCATGGACAGCGTGGTATTGTCTACTCCCCTGGAGATCGAGCAGAGGCCTTCGCCGACACCATGGAAGGCCAATTCTCTCCACACGCGGATGTCTACGACGAGGACACGTGCGAAATGATTGAAAACTTCCTGGAGGAATACCAACCTGACGAAGACGACCTACTGCCCACTGTGACTACACTTGAAGTGCAAGACCACATTCGTCGCCTTCGCCCGAAGAAGGCCCCTGGCCCGGACTCCTTAGGAACTCCAGCATTGAAGAACCTGCCGGCTTGGGTGATCGTCATGATCACCTGCATCTTCATCTCATGCCTACGCCTGGCTCACTTCCCGACCACCTGGAAGGATGCCAAGGTGATCATGATACCTAAGCCTGTCAAGGACCCTCTCTTCCCGGAGAACCACAGGCCGATCTCCCTCCTGCCTGTGCTCTCCAAGTTTCTGGAGAAGATCGTCTTGGCAAGATTCCCTGAGGAGTTCTTCAAGGTCTATTAGGACAGAATAATTCGGCTTCCGCACCGGCCACTCCACCACCCTTCAGCTTCGCAGAGTCTTGAACAACATCACCCGGAGAGCTGTAGGAAGGAACACACTCCACTTCGGTCCTGATAGACGTGAGCAAAGCCTTCGACAAGGTGTGGCACGAGGGACTGCTCTTCAAGCTGTCATCGTCTCCATTGCCTGGCAGGATTTTCCGGCTGCTCCGGAGTTATCTCTATCTCTACCTTCGGCCCTTCTCCGTCAGCGTTGCCCGATTCCACCTCCTCGACCCGGCCCAGTGACATCTGGTGTGCCACAGGGATCATTCCTCGGCCCGATCCTGTCACCTGTGGTACACAAACGACTTTCCGGTCGCTCCGAGAGTGCAGCTCTCCCCTGTACGCGGACGATGCGCTTCTCACGGCCACTATTTGCCAACCTGAGGATGGCTGGGTTCTACATCCAGCGGCAGCTGCACCTACTGGAGCCCTGGTTGACCAAGTGGAGGATCAAGGTCAACGGTTGACAAATGTGAAAGCCATAAACTTCACAAGGACAAGGAGACAAGCGGACGGCCGTCACCTGTCACTCAACGGCGACGACATACCTTGGAAGACTTCAGTCAAGTACCTGGGGGAACTCCTGGTCTCCAAGCTGACCTTCAACACCCCACGTCAAGAGGATCTGTGGCCAAGCGAGGAAGGGCTTTCGGCAGCATCGGCCCCCTGCTCAACTCCACGAAGTTACCGACCAGGACGAAGGTCCTGCTCTACACGGCTCTGATACGACCAGTGCTCACATATGCGCTGCCCCAGCATGGTACAACCTCACCTGCAAGACCGCAAGGAGGCAGTTGCTCGCTGTCCAGAGCGTGTGTCTCCGGCGGGCCACTAGGGTTTCGCCCTGGTTCGTGAGGAACACCGTAGTCAGGGCTTCGTCCAACGTCCTTACCATCAGGAGCTTCGTATAAGGCCAGACATCGAGCCTTGAGGAAGCTGCAGAGTCCACACCGTGGGATCACAATCCGTGAGCTTCGCGCCCAGGAGGTCCCCCAACCCGCGTCTTCCTATGGATGACTGATGACATCGACTACAACTTCGACTGCACCACGACACTTCACCCACTGACAGGTAGCGAAAGCTACTAGGGGCTATGACCCTCGTGACACAAGGCAAAAGCCTAACCGGCAGAGGCCTTGAAAGTTGTGGGGGATTAACCCCCCCCCACAGTCACAGCGACTTGACTTGGGTGACCGGTTTAAAGAATTTTGTCTGACTCCTTGTGGACCGTCCCCCAAAGGAATTAACCGGTCAGTAATTGGGCAGATGTGTGCGTTGCTAATCACCAGTAAGCACGTGTGAACTGTGGCATTTCTTTCTATTGTGGTTCAAAAATTAAAAAGAGGTTTTCCAGACTTAATTGTCACCCTCAAGTCAAGTCGCTGTGACTGTGGGGGGGGGTGGATTCCCCACATTCTTTCAAAGGCCTCTGCCGGTTAGGCTTTTGACTCTTGTGTCTCGAGCGACAAAGCTAGTAGCTTTCGCTACCTGTCAATGGGTGAAGTGTCGTGGTGCTGTCGAAGTTTGTAGTCTCGATGTCATCAGTCATCCATAGGAAGACGCAGTTGGGGACCTCCTGGGCGCGAAGCTCACGGATGTGATCCCACGGTTGAGGACTCTGCAGCTTCCTCAAGGCTCGATGTCAGGCCTTCTACAAAGCTCCTGATGGTGGGGACGTTGGACCGAAGCCCTGACTACGTGTTCCCCACGAACCAGGGCGACCCTTTGGCCCGCCGGAGACACACGCTCTGGACAGCGAGCAACTGCCTCCTTGCGGTCATTGCAGGTGAGGTGTACCGTGCTGGGGCCGCATATGTGAGCACTGGTCGTATCAGAGCCGTGTAGAGAGCAAGACCTTTGTTCTGGTCGGCAGCTTCGTGGGAGTTGAGCACGGGGCCGATGCTGCCGAAGCCCTTCCTCGCTTGGCCACAGATCCTCTTGACGTAGGGTGTGAAGGTCAGCTTGGAGTCCAGGAGTACCCCCCCAGGTACTTGACTCAAGTCTATCCACGGTATGTCGTCGCCGTTGAGTGACAGGTGACGGCCGTCCGTTTGTCTCCTTGTCCTGTGAAGTTTATGGCTTCACATTTGTCAACGTTGACCTTGATCCTCCACTTGGTCAACCAGGGCTCCAGTAGGTGCAGCTGCCGCTGGATGTAGACCCCGGGCCATTCTCAGGTGGCAGAAGTGGCCGTGAGGAGCGCATCGTCCGCGTACAGGGAGAGCTGCACTCTCGGAGGGGACCGGAAAGTCGTTTGTGTACCACAGGTACAGGATCGGGCCGAGGACTGATTCCTGTTGCACACCAGATGTCACTGGGCGGGTCGTGGAGGTGGATCGGGCAACGCTGACGGAGAAGAACCGGAGTTGGAGATATCTGCGGAGCAGCCGGAAAAATCCTGCTAGGCAATGGAGATGATGAGAGCTTGAAGAACAGTCCTCCGCGCCCACAACTTGCTCACGTCTATGAGGACCGAAGTGGAGTGGTGCTTCCTTCCTATAGCTCCATTGATGTTTTTCAGGACTCTGTGAAGCTGAAGGGTGGTGGAGTGGCCGGTGCGGAAGCCGAATTGTTCTGTCCCTGATAGCCGTGAAGAAACTCCTCAGGGAATCTCGCCAAGACGATCTTCTCCAGAATCTTGGAGAGCAAAGGCAGGAGGGAGATCGGCCTGTGGTTCTCCGGGAAGAGACGGTCCTTGCCGGGCTTGGGTATCATGATCACCTTAGCATCCTTCTGGTGGTCGGGAAGTAAGCCAGGCGTAGGCATGAGTTTGAAGATGCAGGTGATCGTGACGATTACCCAAGCCGGCAGGTTCTTCAATGCTGGAGTTTCTAAGGAGTCCGGGCCAGGGGCCTTCTTCGGGCGAAGGCGGCGAATATGGGGGTCTTGCACTTCAAGTGTAGTCACAGTGGGCAGTAGGTTGTCTTCGTCAGGTTGGTTATTCATCCAGGAAGTTTTCAATCATTTCGCACGTGTTCTCGTCGTAAACATCCGCGTGTGGGGAGAATTGGTCTTCCATGGTGTCGGCGAAGGCCTCTGCTCGATCTCCAGGGGAGTAGACAATACCACGCTGTCCATGAAGTGGTCGGTTGATCTTCTTCTCCCCTCGAAGTGCCCTAGAGAATTATCCAGGTGCCGCCGACACCACCGTCAGCTTGATGTTCCACAAAGTCATCCCACGCAGCCGCTCTGTGTTCAGCCAGGAGACGAGAGCACTTCCTGGCCTGGGCGGTTGAACGTCTATGCTTGGCGTGGGGACATCAGGAGTTGCTTATACTCCCTTCGCAGCCTGCGACGAAGGTGAATCTTCTCTCTCAACTTCTCGGGTAAAAGGGTGGAGTAATGTCAGTCCGGGAGAGAGGAGATGACGAGGCCGTCATAGCTTCTTGGAGGATGGAAGTCAAGTCGTTTTGTACTTGTTGGTCTAGCTGGTCCAGGTGACTCGGCAGGAGTTGGTGGAGGCCGATGTCTGTCAGCGAGGTGGTTTACAAAGTGGTGCCAGTTGATCTTGGTGGGACGATTTTAGGAGGATATGATGGCGCTCCGTCGCCCGAGAGGTCGAAGACTACTGGCACGTGGTCTGAAGAGAGATCAGGACACTGCAAAACACCTCGATGTGCCCGTCCAGCGAGCCAGCTAGACCGATGTCCAGTATGTCCGGGAGGTGCCGTCCATTTGTGATTGTAGTGCGTGGGCTCCTCAGGTGTCAGTAGTTGGATGTGGAGTCGGTTGTCCAGGAGACGGTGGAAACTTCTGCCGTTGGAGTTGGTGTTCCGGCATCCCCAGTCCAGATGCTTTGCATTGAGGTCCCCAGCAACAAGTGCAGGGTAACCAGGACGCAGCAGGGCATCAAGGCAGCGGGTTTGCAGAGTGTTTCTAGGTGTATTGTAGACGGAGGCAATCTCCAGTTCGGCTCCGCTGTAGTGGATGGCAATCCGGTTATCTCAGCTCCTGGGGCAGGGACTGCTGCCAGGAGACGATGGGTCTCTCGCCGATGCACCATGATCGCCGAGCCTCCGCCGGGTCGGTTGTTCTGCAGCTGCCTATCGGTGCGGTATATCTGGTAATTGGGGATATTGAAGCAATCTGTCGCCCTGAAGTGAGTCTCCTGTAGAAGAGCGATGTCCACATTCATTTCAGTTAGTAGCTGACCGAGTTCCAGCCGCTTGTTTGCCAGCCCGTCGGCGTTCCAGCTGACAACTCTAAGTTTACCCATGGACAGTGGCGGACAACATGTCCATGAGGCGTGACATCAACGCCACTATGTTGGTCAGCTGAAAAAGAATCTGATTTAGTCTTATCTTGAGATCCTGAGGCAGGAGGGAAGCTGGGTGAGAAGTTGGCGTGATGTTTTGTGTGGGTGGCTGGGCTTGTAGTTCAGGGTTGGAAGCAGGCTTAGGTGGCTCAGCACGAGATCTCGGTGTGGGCCTGGGTAGTGTTGGTCTGGCAGGGGCAGGAGTGTCCTCGATTGTTGGGTTCTCTAGTTGATGAGATTCAGGGGGTTGACGTGGTTCGGAGGTTGAGGTCTTCGGAGTTGAACGAGAACGAGCCCCCCGATTTTCCTGCTTCCGAGCTGGGCGATGACGGCGACGCCCTACCATCTCGAAGTCATCTTCCTCCCGGTTTTCAGTGGAGGGCTCCGCGGTGTCATCTACGGTGGCAGGAGGGGCAGGAGCAGGAGCTTCTCGAGGCTTAGGAGGCTCAATCCTGGAAGGTACAGGCCTCTGAACCCTCCTGGCAACGGCAGCATACGAGAGCTGCTTCTCGTTTTTGAAGGTGACACACCCACGGTAGTTGGCAGAGTGGGCCTCTCCACAATTGCAGCATCTGGCCGGGGTTGAAGCTTCCTTCGGGCAGAGGCTGGACGGATGATTATCACCGCATCGTACGCAGCGGAGGTCACGGTGGCAGTGGCTGGAGCCATGCCCAAACCCCTGGCATCGGTGGCATTGGACTGGTCCACTAGGCCTGGTGTACTTCCTGACCTCCAGCCTGCAGAAGAACAGAGTCTGGGCGGTGTAGACATCAGGACGGCCTGAAGTTCCAGAGTTGGCCTCAGAAGTAGCTGGATCCATCAGCTGGGCAACTAGAGCAGAAGTCCCCGGTGGTGTCAGGTGGCCTTTGGAAAGGCATTTTTGGGATTCCGACTGGCGTGGGTTCCCCTGGCACTTGGTCGCCGCACCCTGGCAGCTCTCGGGGGTAATCCCGACTTCACCCGGGCCCTGTTCTCCTGTCCCGGGTGACACGTCGTTGCTGGGTCGAGATGTAGTCGGCAGACCGTGGATGGTCTCCAATGGGCCATCGGAGGTCTCCATCAGGCCGTGGGAGGTTGCTGGTGCAGCGGGAGCCGCAATCCGGGCCTCTTTTTCAGGTGGATGCTTGACCGGTCAGTAGTCCTTTATTCATGTAATCTTTATGTAGGCTCTTGTTTTTCTTGATTTTTAATTTTCTTTTATCTTCTGAGTCTGAACTCTCTCAACATTCTGAGGGTGAATAGTTCTTGTCTTCATCTATGTCATCACTATTATCAATCAAAGCTTTGAAAATATTAAATCTATAACTATTTTGCAGATCCATTGTTTTTTATGAACATGTACTGAAAGTTTTCACGTAGTTTTATCAAAAATATATGTAACTGTTGATGAGAAATATTTTCTTACTCGTCTTTTCCAGATATATTTATAGCATTTCTAGTAAGCAAGATTTTCATAATGAGTTAAAATTAGTAAATGCGTTTTATTTAACATATAAAACCAGTGACTCATTTTTGTTTGATAGGTATAATTCAATAATTAAAAACTTAGTGCCAAAAATTTGTTACAAAATGTGTTATAGATGTTTTAACTCATTCTATTAGTTACTGAAATTCACGCCAGAGCCCTCTTTCACAGTACAAGAGATAATAACAGGCCAAGTTAAATTACAGTATTTATATTGGCTAACTATATTTTACTTATACAATTATAAACACACAAATATTACAAATATTAAAATTTCTCTCCGTAACTGATAATATCTTAATTTCCGTTTCATCAAGAATTAGAGTAAGTAGTTTTGGAGGATAATGCATCAGCTTCAATAACCCTAGCACACATATTTGATATACATGTGAGTTATACAACTGCATCAGTACATATTAAAATCCAGAATCGAAAAGGCAGAGCTCCGATTGGCACACAATTCTTACCCAAACAAAATGCATATTTAATGCACATTTGCAATCGCATATCAAAACAATGCTGAGTGTGTTCTGTGACGTTAGAGGAATCGTACCTTTTGAGTTTTATACCGCAAGGAAATACTGTCAACGCAGTCCTTTATCTGGAGGTGCTCGAGACTGAAACGCCGGATCGCCCGCATCAGGCCTGATATTAAAGTCATCTTCAAACTCCATCACGAAAATGCCCCCAGCCACACGGCTTTCGTTGTTACCCACTACCTGATCAGAGCAAGACCTGCGTGGTGCCCCAGCCTGCTTACAGCCCTGATATAGCTCTGTGTATTTTTTTTCTGTTCCATTGACTAAAGAGAGAGCTGAAGCGATAGCACTGGAAGTCAGTGGAGAACAACCTAGCTGAAGTTATAATGATCCTGAGGAGCATTCCACTCGAGAATTTCAAAGAGCACTTTCCAGACATGTTAGAATTGTCTACGCAGGTTTATTGATGCAGGAGGAGGATATGTTGAAGTATTTTTTTGATTTGTACCAATCGCATGAATAGATCTTTTTTGTTTTTTAGAAAATGCTCATTACTTTCATAACGCACCCTGTATCCTTATGTCTCATCAGGTGCACAACTGAGAGGACGACGATGTTGACTGACACGATCCAAAAGCACAATGGAGCTACCCAGTCTTCCATAACGCAGATATGGTGGGAAGGGCTGATTCAATTTGTATGTTGGGTTTAGCTCCAGTTAACCTTCTTCTTAGTGCAGCGTCTAAAATCTGATGCTGTTGCAGACTTCTTAAATCTCGATTCATGTTCATCGAAAGCTATCCAAAGCTATAGTTTGGTAACGAAAACGAAAAAAGTTAAAAGGAAACCCCCGCATCGGTTTAACTACATTCACAGCCTCACTGAATCATCCTTCTCACCGTAGCTGTGTACTGTTTATAAGAAGATTTGTTTGCACGTAAGATTTGCTTGCGTGGAAGACGGTTGATTTCATTTGCTGCAAGTAATAGAAAGGTAAACTGGAGCTAAACTCAACACTCACATAGAATGAGCTCTTCCAACCATAGCTGCGTTACTGTGTTTGATAATAGTGTATGGCAATAGAACGGATTTGGCAGAGCGAATATTTTTTGTTTTTATTTGCAACTATGATTGGTGAATTATTAAACATTTAAACAAACTTTGTACTATCATGTGATATTGTAATGCCACATTTATTAATAGAGCAAAAAAGAAATAATATTGAAATTTAAGTACAATAAGTGTATGCTAACTGAATAATAATATCAGTGATCGACTATATCATGTTACACTGTTTAAATTAAATATTTAAGAAAGCAGTATAGAGTAGTTTTCAAAAGAAAAATATACTATAACTTTTATCTTTATGAATAAGTTACTGAATCGTACACCAGAACTCTCTCCTGTCGAGGGTTTAATCACTCACTTTCTTATTGGACTCCACTATAGCTTTCATAAATAAAAAATTTACGCCTTAAAGGATAGTAAAGCTGAACTTTCAATATCTACATTTCGACTAGGAACTACACAGATCCAAGTGTCCACAGACAATAGGGAAATAAAGATTAACACACGCCTCTAAATTAAGTTTGTAATGTAGTAAAATGTCACTGAAGGTGACATAGGACTGCAACGTGAAAGTATAGGACCAAAAACTGCTCAGAATATAGATTACCATTCTCTCCTGCAGAAATTGTACCGTTTTCTTTTGGAAATTAATTTAAGAAATACCTCTGTCAATGATTTTCTTAACTAAATGAATTATATGTCAAGGTTGATAACTAATACTTGCAATAGTGTCAAAATCATGTTGTTATCTTATATTTTACAGACTGATTTCTAAACTAATAAGCAATATTACATAAAATTATATTTTTTTAATTAAATTATATGTCTGCGAATAAGTTTCGTATGCAAGAGAAAACCTGGCTAAAAGGGACATTCCAGAAAACAACTTTTGTTAACGTTATCAGAATAATATCGTATCATCTTCCCAAGTTACAAAACCATTAATAATTACAATGGAAGGTTCTTGCCTCAGTTTCAAAGATCTGACGCAGAATCTATTCATTTAACTTCCGAGTTAGACTCTGCATTACTGGCTTAGATGTTTAAAATTAAATGTATAATTCTACATACGTAAGTGATGCATTAGCTATAAACGTTTAAGACTATAAGTATTATATATATATATATATATATATATATATATATATATATACTACTTAATAATACTAATTAATTGATATAAACCCTTAGTGCATGTCAGACTAGGATACGATGAAAAAGTTTAATAACCAAGGTAAAACATAAAGATTAGTATAATAGCGTATTTTACACGTTTAAATATTCGTACGTCACTCTTTATAAAAATATAAAAACTGGAATGTTTGAAAATGTCGGTACAAATACAACTTGGCTGAAGATGGTTAATTTAGTCTTTCCATATAGTTGGCTAATATAACTATCACTTACGCGTCTGACGGCTGGATTTAAATGTTTGTAATAAAATTATTATTTTAGATAAACATATTGCTTCATAGATTTTTACTTTTCTTTTTACCGGACCAAAGCTAGTGTTGGATGAAGATCAATGTCATTTTTGGAGGAAAAATTTCATCACTTATACAAATCTTATAGCAGTTAGCTTCTACTCGTAAATGTTTGACCAATAGACTATAACATAAATACAAAGAGATCTTGTGGTTTTGTCTATATAAGAAAGTTCCTTGGAAAACACTTGGAATGAAATATTGACACTGTTATTTATAGAACTGAGCTTATATGTCTCCTACAGCAGTCCACATTTAAATTACTTATATCTATGGAAACAAGAAAAGAAAATTTCGGGAAATTGTAATCGCAGCACCTCGGAGAACCACCGAACAAGGAAAACCCTGTGAGGCTCAGAGAGAGGACCAGGACCAGGACCTACAGTGAGTTATTATTATTGTTTATATCATTGTTTCTGCCCTCTCTATCTCTTGACATCCTAAGTACGTAGTTTACATTATAGTATTATTGAACATTTATCGCAGGATAAATCACTAGACCAGTGCATATATTATTGACTATATAAATAATAACACAAGAATATATACCATATATATATATATATATATATATATATATATATATATATATATATATATATATATATATATATATATATGGTACAATAAATATATATATTTTTTGTACCATTACTGACGCTTGCAATGCAATTGTTGTAAATTGTTTTTATGCAATAAAGGAATATTATTATTATTATTATTATTATTATTATTATAAAAATAGTAAAGTGATTTATATAAAACAGAAATTTATGTTTGGTGATCATTTCATTACTTTTATATCTTACGTTGGGATGATTGCTATACACAAGGAATTTCACTGGCACGTTATCAATAAAAGCTATGGCACGTTTTGGTTACATTTGTGCTTTGGACTGTTTTAAATTTTGGACTTGTTTTACATGTACCGGTACCTAAAGCGTGCATGCAGAATCGGTCTAATATTTTCCAAGATATTTAATGACCTTATTTTTAATCTGATTTATAAAGTTGATATAATTATATATCTACTAAGGCATAGACAAATTTCAAGACAAAGGCTTATGGGTGAGTTACTTTATTATTAAGAATTCAAAGTTTTTCTCTATTCATTTCACCCGAAGTAGTTTAAATCCTAGTTTAGGGATTAATAATCACAGAATAAAATATTGAAATAATTGATTTTTAGTTAATAATAACTTGGAGCATTATTTACTTCAACGTGTGTGAGAGATAACACTCAGGCATTTTATAGTAGTGCAATATTGAAAATAATTTGAAATTAATGAATGCCAGTTGACTTGAAAATAAAAGTTATAAATCAATTACATATAATTAATTGCTTACATTCAATAACTGAATAACATATACTGATTTAAGGAGAAATATGATCTGTTATGGCTTTATATTCTTTCAGTACTTAAAAGTGCTGAATAAAATAAAATCTACATTCATTTTCCATATACTGTCCAAATGATATAATATCCGTTCATACGTATAAGATAAAAAGTGTAATGATTACTTGGAGAATTATTTACTTAAATATGTCAGAGAGATAATACTCGGGCGTTTTATAGTAGTGCAATATTGAAAATAATTTGAAATTAGTGAATTTTAGTTTACCTAGGAATGAAATTAATAACTTAATTTAATTTTTACTCTCATAACGATATTATACATATTTTAGGAGGAATATGGTCTGTAATTGTTGATTTAACTAATTAGTTACTGAAACTATCACCAGAGCTCTAATGTTACATCTAGCCTACTGCAACAGTCAATCACGAAGGAGAGTTTTGTTTCGGCAGCCCCCTAGCCTACTGCCGGATTCAATCACGAAGGGGATATCTTATGAGCAGGCCCCCTAGCCTACTACTGTCAGAGTCAATCACGAGGGGGGGGATTTTGTATGAGCAGGCCCTATAGCCTACTGTCAGAGTCAATCGCGAGGGGGAGTTTTTTTTCGGTAGCCCCCTAGTCTACTGTCAGATTCAATCACGCGGGGGAAATTCGTATGAGCAGGCCCCTTAGCTTACTGTCAGAGTCAATCACGAAGGGGAATTTTGTATGAGCAGGCCCCCTAGCCTACTGCCAGAGTCAATCACGACGGGAAGTTTTGGTTCGGCATACCCCCTTACCTACTGTCAGTGTCAATCTGGTTTACTGAAGAAGTTCGCCAAACACGATGTTCCTCGCGTAACCGACTTCTTTGAATACTCGATCAGGACGGACAAGGACCACGATGTCTTCTGGGCGTCGAACTCTACTGAGCAGGACGTACAACTGGTCGTGGGTAAAACAGTCAGTGCGAAAGTCGAATCCGACAAGATCGATTGTCTGACCTTGACTCTTGTGACCGGTCATAGTGCATGGACGTCATTCATCAGTGGAATGACGTCACCGGACAAGTAACGCCGAAATGTACTGAAGAATACTTCAATAATTTGATCCGTTTTATATTTAACTTTAAAGACAGTGCACTCAAGTCGGAGATTTAAAATAAACCCATTGCCATACAATCTGAAATTATTTTCGGCTATAGTCGTATTATTTTATAAACATGTTAAAAATGTACTAATATATGCTACGTTTTTGTATCATATTCAAGACACGATACTATTTTCTACTTAATAATATTGTCATTCCCTATTAATTAAGTTGGAAATATTCATACGATTCTTAAATGTCTCAAAAGGTGCAGCTTTTTAAAAATGCAGTAGGCCAAAGTCCATAAATAAAATAATCAAAAATAAAATAGCTTGGAAAGGTTTTAAATTCTGTCGATATAAATAATTGTAAGAAAATATTGGTTTTTTACATACTCAGGTCTTATTAGGTAAGATAGGTTATTCCTGCGAGGACCTGGTTTAGCAGCTCGTGTACTAAAACTCAATGTTTAACCCACGTTTTCCCGCTTTACTGTCTAGATTGTATCAACTATTTATTTTAGAATCGTGACTAAACAAATATTATAATAGTTTTATTCAACTCCAAACATTGTTCTGCTTAAGTGTTTGTAAAGCCACCAGCTGTATGAGAAACAGTTGAATAATTAACAAATTTTGAATCATATAACTTGCAGTTAAATGAATTAGTTCCAAATAATTCGTTTTCCCTTAAACATCAAATTTAATATTACCTAGATCGCAAGCTATATTTCTATCAGGTGTCACATGAATCTAGTTTAGTTAATTACTTAATCCAATGGATAACAAAAATATTATTAATATTATTGTGGTATGAAGGATCATTACACAAACCTTTATATGATATTTTGGAAATTTAGAAAGTAATACATTTTATTGTAAAACTATGTTTTCCAAGTAAGCCCCTATAAAATATGGATTATTCATATAATTAACTATAATTCTTTTCCACTTAAAATCATCACCGTATATTTTGTCAATATGCTAATGTTAACCATCATACAGGGTGCTGATACTAATACAATACTAAACGTAATACCCCGCCTACATTCAAAATATAAAAAGCAACATACAAAATATATAAAGAAGGTGAAACTCTATAATAGTACCTTAACGTACCTATTTTCATGTTTAATGAAAGGTGATTAATACCCGTGGGTCCAAATATTTGAAAAGATTGGCGAAAATTAGACTTTTTAACCTAGGGTAGTCTTAAATTATTTCAATTTACATAGATGTTTTAATAAAAAAAACAATCCAAAGACTTTTTAAACAAAATTATGTTGAGTAGGTTTAATATATATTTCTTTGTAGAGGGGAAAGGAACTTTACATTTTTAAAAGTTTTTACATGTTACGTAAAAATTGGTTTAGGGTGGTTCTTAGATTATCTTAAAATACTTATATGTACCGCACCAATATATTATGCGATATTGAAATCTAGAGTGTATCAAGGCAAAATAGAGGAACGTAATAGATCAATATTACTAATATTTCATAAGAAGTTTCAATAGAAAATCTTTTTATATTCCGACCATTATTATGTTTTTCCAAACTCATTTTTTTGTCTAAAATAAACTTTAGATATAAAAAATATGTGTTAAAACATTTATCACTGACATGCAAAGATTTGAATCAATCATATAATTGTAAAGAATAGTTAAAAAGGCAGATTTTGCTAACCGAAAGTGAGATTAAGAGTCTGGTCCAATTTGGTTTTTAGATTCATTCCGTCTCTGTTTCTAGAACCTTGCAACTTTACACGGACAGCCAAATCTCTAACACCACACTCAGTAAAACTGTTAAGCTATTGGAATGACATGCTTTTGTAAATATCCTTTTTCTCTGTGAGTATTTAGCCTCTAGAATCCTCCCATAACTAGAATCTGTAGCCTCTCGGGAAAACTAACCTCTACCTCTCCATTCGATGGCATCAACGTAACTGTCGAATATGCCATTTGATCTATAGAATATCCCAGCCTCTGGAACCGTCTGACTTAACATAAACTCAGCTTCTGGGTATTACCATGATTAAGAAACTCCCAGAATAAAAAGCTCCCAACATATGAGACGAGTGAGCTGGGACAGTTTAAAACCTAAGAAAATTTTAACCTATCGAAAGTCCTAGTCTATTAGAAATAATAAAAATTTATATTTGTAATAGTAGAACTATCACCCAATAAAAATTTTCACATTGGAACCTTTAGTAGTCATAGCTCTGACCTTCATCGACTCGCAACCTCAGAGATAAGAAAGTTTTCGACTTTTTTCAAATATGACCCCTCTCATCGGATTTTTTAGACATGCAAATCTGTTAAGACATATTTTTTCTAACGGTATTAAACTCCAAATGTAATATAATCTTCATTATAAGGAAATTATAATTTATCCTTCTCAATAAATTTACACCTTTAAGATCTTTAACATTTATAAGAAGTTTTTTTTAACTTAAGCTAATTTAGTTAATTTTTTCTAATACACAATATTATGTAAAGTTTAAAATGGTTTAATATTGTGAAGTAAGCATGTACATAATTACATTAGTGCTTTGTACTTGTTATAAGATTTTTAATAGCTATAATCGTCTAAGGAAATTTAAAATGTATCTGTATTTTTGACTACTTGCATGATGTCATACCATATTTGTTGAATATACAGAGGGTTTTATATGTGAATGAACAACAGTGTAAACGACATATCGAACACTCTCCTTAGATATTGTATACCATACAACATATATTACCGTGTTAGGTATACGGACAAAAAACTATTAAAATTATGTTTTTATATACAAGTTTGTCTGCTCAGCATTTACGTATTTATAATTAGATAATAAGAATTAATAAAAGTTTCTGTATTTTGAATTTTGATAAAACTTGTGACCTAAACATAAGTACAGTAGTTTAATACAGCAATAAGAGAAACGAAACAACAGAAAAATACCCAAAAGTAATATTTATTATTTTATAGATTTCCATAGAAACTACAAGGAAAAGTTTTGAGATTTCTTTTAAATTTTTATCGACAGTTCAGTTTCCTCGTTCAAAATTAGTTCAACTCTCAGTAAGTCGGAGAACCACCATTAAGAACAGGATGCGGTGCCCAGGAGCAGGAGCAGGACCTTCAAAGATAACTGATTTACTTTTATTATTTAGAAATCACAATTTCTACTCTCACTATATCGTTCCTAAACAGTTTATATCATATTTTATTGAGTATTAATCACAGCACAAGATATCGGAACAGTTCATAGTGATAATGAGATTGCAAAATATACACATCAGAATTTAATATCAACAATTATATATATATATATATATATATATATATATATATATATTTATTTATTTATTTATATTTATTTCAGATTCATTTATTCCTTTTTGTGTCGTCAGTATACTTACGAGATACAAAAACCATTTGTTCATCTTGTGTAGTAGTTGGTAAACTTGTGTTCTCTGTTATTTTATTCACTCTGAACCCAAAGGGTACAGATGGAAACAGGTTATATTTTTTTCCAATTAACTAAATCTTTTATGCACTTTAGATCTATTACTATATACACCGTAACCTAGATAGAAATCAAATTTAAATTATATTTTAAACACATATTTGTCTCTATACTGTGTATAGACAATCACATAACAAGAAAAATCGGTTTAATGTCAGTACTAGTGATGGCGAAAAGAAGCAATGTAGCTAAGAGAAAATTAAGGTAATAATATGAATCGTACGTACAAAAACTGTTTAATATCCCTGGAAATATCAAAGGATAGGTAATTAATTGACTGGTTTTTTTTTTGATAATTCTAATTCTTTGTGTTCAGTATCCATTCAACGCGTCGCATGTAAGAGAAAAAAAGATGCGATGGCCAGTTCCAAGGACCAGGCCATACATGGATGAGTTACTTTTATAATTTAGAGATCTAAGTTGTTCTTTATAGCATCTCTCGTTACCCAAAGCAAATTACATCCTATTTTTAGCAAATATTAACTACAACACAAAGCACAGGAATAGTTCACATGTAATGATAATTGAGTAAATTCAATTTTATTCAGTTTGCATATGTTTTAATTTCGTGGTTTTCGCTTTTCTTCAATAATTTCTATTTGATTAATGAAATATTTTGTAATATTTTTTGTAAATATAGCAAGAACCTTGTCCTGGGCTGTCTTGAATTCTGTCTGTACCCAAAGTGTGCAGAAATAATCAATTCAGAACTTAGCAACTCCATCTAACCAATCGCAGTAACACTTTTTATTCGCTCATACAATCATATCTGCTAAATATTTTTAAATTTATAAGGAGAAATATTTCCTACATTATTTATAATTGACATATTTGAGCCAATTTTGCAGTTGGATAAATATTCACCTTGAGTTGAAAACAGTTTATGCTACGTGTTTATATATTAAACTACTAAATGAATTATGTTTATTTATTATATTTAATAATTTGTGTAACTGTCATGACCATTTTTGGGAGAAATATTGTCTGTGATCTTCAAGTGATTCAACTAGTTACTGACTTTAACACCAGATGTCTCTCTCATACTATAAGAAATAAGTATAGTCAACTAAAGTGATAAAGTAATATAAATACCTTATTAGATTTCAATGTCACTTTCAAAAATTCTACATTCTACAAACTAGAATGAGTCGTGATGAAAAATGCTTCAGCTGAAAATGATAGAGCATCCTGCAGAATTAAACCATTACCAAAGTGATTTTAGTCAAAATCTTGGTTAACAATTGGAGTTAAATAACAGTAGTATTAAATCTCCAGAACTCGCCATAGAATTAAATTTTTTTGGGGGTTATTAGACTCTAAATCGGCATTTAGGGTTGATAGTGTTTAAGCAATTATAGAACACGATTACTTGAATTTAAAAACTGGTACATGCGACGAGTAAAGGTGGTATTTATATTTGGAAACCTGCAATTATGATTTTTTTCTTGAAAATTGAATGTTATGAACGATTCGAGGACTGTATTGTTCTAGTTTGGCGTTCTTAGGTGGCATAAATTCTCTTATACTCCTTGTTCGCTCGGGATCTATAGTAACTCTATTATTTTTTATTAAATTCCCCAAAAAGGAGATTTCCTCAAAACAAAACTTTGGTTTCTCTAGGTTTGCCGTTAAGCCATGTTTGCTTAGCCTATTTACAATTTCTCTGACGTGTACTAAATGCGAATTAAGGTCTTTACTGTACACTAAGATATCATCATAAAAATTTATCAAATATTTAAATTTTATATTGTCTAGGACTTTGTCCAGATAGGCGGACAATACAGCACTACCAACATTTAAACCAAAGGGGACTCATTTAAATTTATATTTACCAAATATAGTACTAGATGAGGTAAGATCTTGACTATCAGGTGATAATGGACATTGTAAAAAACTTTTTCTTAAATTTATTACTGAAAAAATATTTAGCTCCACTAAGATGTTGATAATAGATATTTAAATCAACAATGGGAAAATCAATTTTCTGTAACTTTTTATTTAATTCTGTGTAATTGACTACAAGTCTGTCCTTTTTGGTTAAAAAGGCTGGACTGGAGTAGGCTGAAGTACTGGGTTCAATTACTCCTTGGTCAAACCAGTCCTGTATTATTGTTTTCATCTTATTTACAGTGGGAGGTCTTATAAAATAAGGCCTAATATTTACAGGTGTGGGGTCATTTAGAATTAATTAAACTTCCAAATCTAGAGCCTCTCCTAATTTCGGAGTAAAAACATTTGGAAAATCCCCTATAAGGTTTTGTATCTCAACCTCAGCTCTAGTGCACCCTATTTTTACATCAATGTTGTTTAATTCATGTTCAAAAGGCTGTTGTCTGACAATAGTTACTTTCTCATTACAATTGAATTTAAAATAACATGAATCTCCATCAAGATCTAAAATTAGTTTACCATTAGTTATAAATGGGTTTCCTAATACAATGTCCCATTTTAAATTATCCAATACAATAAGTTTTAGTGTCCAACAAAATTTATAAATTTTTATCGTAGCATAACCAAAACATTTTTTTTCAGTGTTATTTGCAGCAAACATTTTATCATCTGACTTCATTAATTTAGAAACATTTTTATTCAACAATAGGCTGTCATAAAATTCTTTACTAATTATATCTCTTGCAGCACCAGTGTCTAATAAGCAGTTTGTTATTAAATTTTTACCCAATATAGCTTCAATTAAAAGCATATTGTTACACTGTTTAACATTTAGTTTTAAATTAGTTTTCTATGGTTTAATTTACTCCAATTTTTAATTACCTTATCATAGATTCTAATAAAATAGTGTTTTTCTTTTCTTACTGCATTACTATTTATAAAATTAGGCCTAGTATTCTTAGACTTATGAAACCGGGGAGGGATATTTTAGGTGTTGTGTGTAATACCACTCCCCTACCAACTAGTTTTTTGGCTTCCTAAAACAATTTTTTGCTAAGTGACCAGGCCTATTACAATTGAAACATAACTTTGGGTTTTTTACAGTAGGCCTACTTTTTCTAAGTTCAACATGTGGTGGATACATGTTGTTAACATATGTCCTACTTAAATTGCCCCTTAAGTTATCATTAAAGGTTATGTTGTTACTAGCTATACACAATTTTTCCAAATCTGTAAAACAAATGGGATTGTTTTCAAAAATTAACTTATTTCTATCTGTAGGCTTAATACCTCTTTTTATACAAGTTACCAAGTCCTGTTGACTTATGTTACACAATAAAACTTGACTGAGCTCTTTGATATCATAGAAGTATTCATACAGTGGCTCATCAAACCTTTGTGGCCTATAAACTAAATCTAGTCTAAGTCTTTCAATTAGGCCTATAGGGATAAAAGCACTAATTAATTCCCTGTGTAGATAGTTGACATTTGGCATGACAGACTTACACTGTATTATTTTGGCTAAAAGTGGACTTTTACAGGGTAATAATGCTAAAATTTCATTATCTGATAGGCTAGTTTCATATTTTAGTTTTAACAAAGTTTTCAAAAATTTTATAAGCTCAGGTACTACTAAACCATTTGTTACTGTAAAATTTTGTAAATAATGTTCTACAGGGTTGTTTAACTTATTAAACATATTTAAAGTAGACATAGGTTGACTAATACAATTATTGTTTGCATTATAAATAGGCATTAAAGGCAAAGTGGGGGTATTGGCAGTAGGCTGCGATATTGTTGGTGGTTGTACAGAAGTAGGACCTATTTGTTCTTTAACTGCCTGTTCCATAGCTTGTTCTAATGATTCATTTAAATTGGCTTCTAACACTTTAAGCTGTTCTAGGTTCACTTTAGGTAGCAAGTTTTTAGCTAACTGTTGTTCAACATTTAATAGCCTACACTTTAAAGCTGATAAAGTTTCACTATGTACAGTAGTTAGTTCTAGCTGGTTGTCTAAAAATAAACGGTTTATTAAATGTTTAAATTTTTCTTGGAATTTGGTGATTTATAAAGGTGAACTATCACTGTTCAATTCACTGCACCCATGTTCTAATAAAATCACTTTTTCACTGAGAAGTTGTACTTCCTGATTGTGATCTATTTTTAATAGGCTACTTGCAGTAGGTAAAATATTGTTTCTCAAACACTTTCTTAAGGACTTTCTAAGTTCATTTACTGTACTGTCACTATTTAATTTAACACCTCTAGATATCAGTTCAAATACTAATTCATCTTTAGACAAATACTCTATTTTAATGGCAGGCATTGTGGCGTTTTCACTCAGTTTCACCCAGTTGATGGGAGAGTAGGCACGTCAATAGCAGAGAGGCGCAATCATTATTGTGTACCGAATGACAACCCATGGGGGTGGTGACTTCTGAGGTCGTAGTAATAAATACTCGAATTGCAAAGTTTACTTATAAGTTCAATTTAATAAGCGAAACTTACAAGCACAACTTTTAGTTGGTAAATTAGATGTAAGTTATACCTTGTCACGTTGCTGCCAATTAGAGTAAAAGATATAAAAATGTATATCTGATAGGTTGGACTAAAATATCCAATGTTCTATGGAATTATGCCTACGATGTTTGACTTTATAAAACATTAAGATTCTACTTCCCTTCGCAATATGTAAAATCACAACACGGGCGTCGGCGTCTTGGCACGAGACATTGAAGCTGTAGTCTAAGAAGGGTTATTTCTAGTCGGTAATTACTAGAAGAGGAATAGAAGTTATGAAAGTGGTAGCCATCTACTCCAATAATACGTGAGCTCGCGGACAAGGCGCGCGAGGTCAGATCGGTCACGTAGTTGGGCTGCTACCAAGGGTTAGAATAAAATATTCATACGCGTGCCAATTAGGTAGTTACTCCGCCGATAATTTAGTTCCGGAACATTGGATAAAAAAAATAACCTTAAATTGTACTGGCTGACTAGGTTGTAAAATGTTACATTATATAAAATCTAAGTAACGGTACAAGTGTACTTAAAATCATATTTGTTACATTAATTCATAGTATTTCTTATCTCATATCTTTATTCATATCTATTATCTATGTTAAATTAAAACTTTTAGTATACGAATTTAAATTTAATGTTATTAAGTCCTTCTATTTATTACAATTAAGACTGTAGAAGATGGAAATTCATGTTATATTATTAATGGACTTGTGTAAAACAGTATTAATTGCGATACTCATTTCACATAACTACTATATTGTAGGAACTTTTCTCTTAAAACTAATCATATTAACTACCTTAGTATGTGATTTTTCTATTTAGTAAAGTTAATTTCCTTTTGGAAAAATAATGATTAAAACTGTGTTTTCGTAACTTAATAGCATTGAAGTTTTCACTTTTTACACACTGCCAGACTACTGTCACTTAGCCTGATCTGCAGATTAGTCTACGTGAAGAACTGTGCCTTTGTATGTGTTGAGCTTAAGGCCAATAGCGACTGACCACAGGTTCACACTGGTAAATCATAGTTTATTTGCAAAATAGCCTCGCCCAACTTGACCCGGTCATGTGACAATCATCCGCAAGGTGAGGAGTACAATACTGTATACACCTGGGGAAGTCACTCGTACGCAGCAGTTTACTTAAAATAATATTTTATATCCATGGAAACAACATAGCATTAATAGTTTTATTTTCTTAAGTATTTCCAAATTTAATGTCTCAGAATTTTCAAATAATGTCGTTCGATTCACAACTAGTTACTGAAGTAGAATCATGAACCCGATGTGATGGCCAGAAGGAGGACCAGGACCATGACTTACATGGATGAGTTACTTTCATTCTGTATATATATATATATATATATATATATATATATATATATATATATATCATATGAAGGAAACAGGGCTGTTTCCTGTTTCCTTCACAATCCTTCCATCGTCAAAAATAACCTTCAAACAAAGAATATATCATATATTATATATATATATATATATATTTATCATATATAATATATACTATATATATCATAGTTTTTCACTAACTATCTCTCGTTAACCAAAACAGTTTTTGCTTTAGTGACTACTATTCACAGCACAAACCACGAGAACAGTACATATGCAGTGCTAGCAGAAATACAAATTAAAAACTTATATTACAATTCATTGGTAAATTTTGTGTAGGTGCTATTTTTTGCTTTGTGCGGTTTTTAACGCTCTCTGTATCCAATGGGTACAGCGACAATTGGTTGGTTAACACTTTTTTTCCAAATTCAAAAACGAAAAATGTTTGGAACTGTTCTAACGTTTAAATATTTATATGTCATACATCAATCTTTTTACCAGTTTTGGTAGGTTAGCCATTGACAATGAGTTGAAAATAGTTAATAAACATGTATTAAATTAAAAAACCGTAGCTATTTTAGGTTAAAAGGTTTATATTAGTTACTGAAGT
Organism: Homalodisca vitripennis; assembly: GCF_021130785.1. Lineage (NCBI taxonomy): Eukaryota > Metazoa > Arthropoda > Insecta > Hemiptera > Cicadellidae > Homalodisca > Homalodisca vitripennis. The sequence goes on along the minus strand of NW_025777479.1, from coordinate 1,251 downwards.
TTATGCCAGAGCTCTCTTCCACAGCACAAGATATAATGAAAGGGCCAATAGAATTGATACAGTATTAGAAATTCCTAATAAGACGTTAACGTGATTTGATTAATTAAAATTATAAATTAAAATCAACTTCCCTTTAATACTCTCACTGGAACTAATAAAAATAAACTTTTTCCTGATAAAACAGAATACGTTGGTGTGGACAATAATATGTCGGCGAGGCGATCAAGTAGTGTAGATTGTATAAAACATCATCTGGCTTAAGTTGGTTAGTGGGTTGAGAATAACAGTTAAAAGGTTACTCTAAACAAATAAACATTTATTCTCATAAACTAACATTATAACCTGCTCATGGGACATAATTCTACAAACAGATGTATTTGAAACTCATAAAGGGCATATTTAGATAATTAGAGCTTTTGAACAATACCAAATACATGGACTAGCAGTTTAATACACAAAATTGCCGTAAAATTATAAAGGAGTTCTTTCTGTTTCATAGATTTCAAAATAGAGGCTTACGAAATTACATTGTAGTTAGAACTTGTGGAGCAAATAATTATTTGTAGGATATCACATTACTTGAATTACCGCTGAAATTTTAAAAAGTTTTGGACGTTATGAAATCAAAAAGTTTAATTCTTTAAAAAGTTAGATTAGATTCATCATTGTTCCAATTGTCTGTATAACTTTTTTTCATGACTACTTGACTCAGAACCTAATTTTGTTTTCCAAAATATAAATAATGGGAGACTAGGTCCAATTATAAAATTACTATAAAATATCATTGCAGATATTTCATAAAATAGTTTGACAAAAAAGTTAAATATTTAAAAACCCTTGACATAACGGTTTGGCCACAAATAGCGTAAGTGTTATTCGATCTTTAATATAACAGGTTAGGTGTGGCCCATACTACGCGTTGCTTTGGGGCCCCACTGTACTCAAGCTTGTCCATGTAAATGTTTCATAAACATTTTAAAATGATAGTTCAACTCGTTCAAGAGATATCCTTTGGACTAATATACTGAAGAGAAATTTATCGTTTATTTAATGATAGACATGTTCATTTTATTAAATACAAAACAAAACACTTGAACAGTTTATATAAAAAGAAGATCTCATTTTAAAGCAAACAGAATTATAATATTTGTTATTTCGTTGAATTTCCCTTTATTTTCCAAAGATTTTCAGTGTTTACAAAATTTCTTTTCCTTATTGAAAAGCTCTAAAACTTGTGTTTTGGGTTGTCGT